>NC_056737.1:636761779-636849863 GCF_019279795.1 Protopterus annectens | reverse complement strand
AAAGTCAAAAGAAACTTGGATACTATCAGAATTATTCTAAAGTACTACTTGATACTTTATCATAAAAGTAAATGCAATTAGTGCATCCAAATCATTTTAATCCTTAAAAAAGCTAACATAGTATGTGAAAGATGTATATACATGACTTCCTTGCCGGCAACATTTTTACTTACACACAAGGTTGTCAAGAGCACACACACCACATCCTTCACACACATCACTCACCACATACATAGACCTTTTTATGCTGAGGCACTTAAAATAAACCTTTCCATAACTCAACGTCTTCCTAAGCCATCAAACTGCAACACCTATCCTCACCACTCTTTAAAGAACACACCAAAAGCAACACCTAACACCTCAAATAAGCCTAGACCCAATGATCTCCCAAAAACAAAGCCCATAAGGGAAAGCAAACATTGTAACTAGTACTCGTCATACGGGATTCTTTTACATGACACAGAGATGTCCCTCTCACCAGGCTGAACAAAGAGAAGATAATGGTTAGTTGCCTATCTGGAGCTAAGATCTGCAATATCATGCATGCACTCAAGTCGCTGCAGGACAGGTACTAATATGATTCCACTGTAGTCCATGTGGGTATACATGACTTGAGATGTACTCCTCTGGACTATATGAAAAGAGACATGGATCTCTCAGAATATGTGTCACAGACAGGTACATACCTTGCATTGAACAGCATTCTACCTTCACCAAAGATGATGCCACAGTATGAACAGAAATTATTTATTTTAATAACTGTCTTGGTTTCTGGTGTCACTGCATGGGACTATAATATCTGTCAACATGGGTGGACATGGTTGACAGACCACATTGCTTTGCCAAGGATGTTCTGCAATTCCACCTGGGCTTTCAGATATTGACTTAAGCTTTAATTTACTCTCTTAAAGCCTTTTGTATCAATGGCAAAAATGATAAAAACTACCAACAAAGCAGAAAAAAATAAAAGCAGTCTTAAGGTACTACTGCTCAGTGCTATGAGCCTAAACAAGAAACTCCCCACCTTACAACCTCTCCTCAGTCTGGAGAATGTGGACATCTCTGCCATTACCGAGACTTAGTTTAAAGCCACAGAAAGTACTCAAACAGTGCAAGACTACAGTGAATTCCACAAATTTAGACCCAAAGCAGAGCAAACAGAGGTGAACAGTGGAGGTATCTCAATGTACGTTCACAACAAATACAGCTCCAGTTTAGTTAAACAGGAAGATGCCCTGGAGTTTATCCATATTTGAATCTCCACAGACAAGGTTCCTAATCATGTCCAGGCCAGCTACAGGTAACCCTCTATAACCCACATAGCCCTCAAATCTTATCTATTCCTACTAAAGGTGCTCACCATCCAACCAAATGCCTTATTCATGCAAGACTTTAACTACCCCTCTATAGACTGGGAAATGTATACTGCCTCGGATTCACAGGTACAATGTTTCCTGGACAAAAGCACCCTGGACGAGATAGTGTGCACTCCAACCAGAAGATCCTCACCAACATGGGAAAAAGTCACCCCCCCATATCATAGCCTCATTTTTGAGGTGGCTGTCTCCCTTAAAATAAAATGCCTAGAAAACCCAACTAAAAGTATAACCATTAGGAACTATTCTAAAGCAAACCACATCCACTTAAGTGACAGTTTGTCAAAATTCACAGCTCCCCCGAACCTCAAGAACACAGATACCTATGTAGAATTATTTACAGCAACTTTATGCAAACATGTAAATGGCTGCATTGAAGCTGCTGTACATACCAGAAGCAGACCCAGGTCTAAATAAAAACAAACCCTTGCCTTAACACAATATATAACAAAGGAAGAAAAGTCACCGCCAAAATCAGAAAGAGAAACTCTCATTGAGATGAAAGCTCTCTGATTCAACTAAACAAGAAACCAAGAGGTCTAATAAAGTCCAACAAGGTCAATTATGAGGTCTGGATGGCATCCCAGTCTAAAGATAATCACAAGGTCTTCTTCAGCTATCTCAGGAGCTATGTCTGGAACCTTAAAGGTAACACTCTCCAGTACAGCAAACTGCTGAGTGTTACCTTAAAGGTGAGACGTGAACAGAGCCCTGCAAAAATCATCCCATATCATAAAGGTGGACCATCAACTGACCCAAGAACTACATATCCATCAGTCTGACAAGTCTAATCTTCAAAGACATGAAATAAATCATCATGGAAATGATCTACAAGGACATTGGCAGCCTACAAGCCCTGAACCCATCCCATACTGGCTTTGTTAAAGGAATGTCATACATACTCAACTGGCAGACTTCTTCAAGAGAGTTACCAAAGCTATGGGTGAGATGAAAATAGTGCATACCGCCTACCTTGACCTGGACAAGGTGTTCAGTACAATACCCCACTAAGGTATCATTGATAAGCTGTCATAACCAGGCATGAATGAATAAGTAACTCACTGAATTATTGGCTAGCTCACAGATAGGACTCAAGAAGTCAGGATTGGTGAGACCACCTCTCAAGGCTGCATATTGGCCCACTACTGTTTGGCATCTACTTCTTGGAAGTATTGGCTAATGTCAAAAGCCTCAGGCTCACCAAATTCACAGACAACAGTAAATTGAGAGCTATCATAGATTCCCTCCATGACATCAGCATCCTATAAAAGGGTCTAACATACAAATTGCAAGTGTCAAAGCCACAGATTAAAACTCAGTGCAAAGAAATGCATTATAGTGCCCTTTGGGAAATCAGCCACACAAGCTAATTACTCCATTGATAACATGCTCCTAAGAGCTGACCTGATAGTTAGGGATCTGGAAACATATGTAGACAGTAATTTGGCCTTCAACCTGCACATATCCAAGATAGTAAGAAAATCATTCTGTGTCACCCATCTCCTAAGCAAGCATATAACATCTAGGTACAAGGAATGTCCTCTTTGGCATATACCTAACTAGGCACTTGCAACAGTTGGAATGCCATCAAAGGTTTCTCACAAGGAAAATTCAGGGTATGAATACCCTGTCCCACACAGACTGCCTTAAGGCTCCAATTGTATACTCAGTCTCCTGGCATTTAAGGCATGCTCACATCCAGCTCTGATGGATCTCTTACACAGCTGCAAAACAGACATCACCAGAGTCATCAAATCCAAGGACGTGAACTTTGCCTGCAACATAAATAGAACATGCTGGAGAGACTGTGTGTCTCAAAGGATCTCCTATGCTATGGAATAAACTACCCATCTATGTGAAGCAGAGTTCAACCCTGACCCTTTTCAAATGAAACCGTGATCATCTGATGTGGAATTGCAGATTAACTCCCAGTTTGGCCCCATGTCTCTGATGGACAGAGTCAGTTAATCTCCAACTAACATACCCCCTCCACATAACCCTTAGCTACCTCCTTACTAACAAACCCAGCATATAGGCATCCAAAGAACTTAGGAGCAAAACTGAGCTGGGTTACGCAGCTAGGCCTGTAAAGATCCTGGTGGTCATTAGCCTAGTATAAACCTGTGAACCTATGAACAATCACAGAATGCATGGATCTCATCTCTTACTGATTTTGCAGTAAGTCCCAGATTTTGTCCCAGATTTTTGTAATCTGCATTATAAAATTTGCAACTCTTTGACTTGAAAACCACTGAAGATTATAGTAAATAAATCATAACATGTATTCAAGTTCCAGATGTCTTATTCTTCATAGAAAAAATGCAAATTCTGTTGTTCCATTCACTTTCTACATGAATAAGGACAATATTTAGAAAGTGTCCATGAGTTTTTTTACCTTTTCCCATCAGTATTGTTATTATTATGACATTGTCTTTGATTCATGATCTAAGTAGTTGAGAACTATGAGAGAACTATATTTTATTATGTATGCCATGGACCAAGGTCCAGCTCAGTGCCCCCCCCAAATGCTAGTTGTGCTGTACATTTGTGTGGGTCCTTTTTCATTTCAGGGGAAACTGCATACTTCGAAAACTGAAATCATCACATTTATTCAATAGTTATGCTATTGTAGGACATCACATTTGTTTAAAGTAGTTTCTCCTACAATAATGTTACTTTTATGAAAGATGATGGCATAATTATATATAGCTGATGTTTATGAATAATTATTGTGTCTTGCATGGACCATCCGCATTATGATTGGATATCTACCACTGTATGATTAAACTGCTATGAATTCCTCAAGAGCAGGGACAATTTCAGCACAAGATGTCCTAGGCAGTTGCCTAGGACCTGGTACCATTTGAGGGGCCCGGAACTGCCAGAGTTTTAACCCTGATTACTTTGTTTTCCTACCTAAGCTCCTGGAAGTCTTTCTGTCTCTCACTCTTTCTCTCTCTCTGTCACTGCATTGAATGTAGAGCCATTGACAAAGATGCTTCCAGGAATTTCAAGAGAGCATTTTTTTTTTGTTCAACACTCTAAATCTTCCTTCTCCTCTCATGCAGTATTTTTATACAACATTGAATGGTTCAAATCTTGTAGAAGTGTGGGACATAACACGATGGGGAAAAAACATTATTGGAGAGCTTCTTCTACCTTCACATGGTATTTTTATACATGCACTACAGGGAAAAAAGCTTTAGGTACAGTCAAGTGATATTTTTATACACTCCCAAGTAGTATTTTTGTCCACTGTAGGAAAACCATTAAATGAGATCTTCTGGCAGAACAGACAGTGCAATAGTTTTGTCAAACTACCTATTGGCTGTGGACGAGAGCTCCTGATGGCACAAGTAATCATGTGTGTGTATACAACCTGACTTCAGAGACCTCAACACAGTCCAGTAAGAGATGTAATGTCTCCTCCTGTTTTTAATCAGAAAATTACACAGGGAAAATCTCAGTTTGCCACATTCAACTAAACCTGCTTTTTTCAGTAGGGACAATCCAGGAACACTATCTGGTTAAGTAACTTGCTCAGAGTCAAACAGTAGTCAGGGACACCCCTGGAGTACTTTTACAGTTAAATAGCCTAATTCACGCAGTAGGAAGATGCATGTATTAAAAGTCAACCCCATACCTTTGACTGCAGAAAGCAGCTCATTAAGAGCTTGAAGCCTCACTTCTCTGCACCAACCACCACAACTTCATTAACTTCTTTACTTTTTAATAAATTCCTGAGGCGTACAGTCATTGGTTTCAGAGTTCTTGTTCAGAAAATGCACGTGGATGTAACAGATGTTCTGTTAACTTTTTAAGTGAATTAGAGTTATCTGGCACTTAAATCTTTGAGCTGTTAATAAGCTGCTTCCTGTAGTCAAAATTACAGGGTTTGAATCATTTTACATCCATTTGCTGACTTTGTGACTTTGAGTTACTCGGTCAGATAGTGCTCCTGGGTTCTAGTGAAAAGTGACATTTTCTCTAGTTGGTGTATCTATTTTATTAGATAAAAGAAAGTAAACATTTAAAATCTGCTCTTTTAGGGGCCTTTCTCCCTTCCTCACTTTTGGGTTTGTTAAAAATTCTTGAGCAAAGAAGTTGAGAAGTATTTTGGTCTGTTCCTTTTAAAAATGTGGCGTTCTGTTAAATTGTTTTGCACTGCCGTCACTAAATAATGGCAGTCATGCGAGTAACAGTGAGTTTAAGACTTATAGCCTTCAGAAACAACAGGCATGCGAGTTTGAGACTGTTTATCCTTCAGAAAATAAATACTAATGTAAAGCTTGTTGTTTTGGCAACTTTCTAAGTATATAAGAGAAATATTTAAAATATGTTTCTGATTTTTGGTTGTTTATCTCTGATTCTTGAACTAGGAGGTTGGGAGGGAATGGGGATCTAATAGGTTATATTGCAGAGAGTTGAAATACACTTCTCGGTCATTATGTACTTGCTTATTTCATTCAATCACATAAACACATGTGAATGTACGCAGTCATATATGTGCTTGCAATTGGTTTTGTGTGTGTGTCGGTGTGTGTCGGTGTGTGTCTGTGTGTCGGTGTGTGTCTGTGTGTCGGTGTGCGTCTGTGTGTCGGTGTGCGTCTGTGTGTCGGTGTGCGTCTGTGTGTCTGTGTGCTTCTGTGTGTCTGTGTGCGTCTGTGTGTCTGTGTGCGTCTGTGTGCGTCTGTGTGTGTGTGTGTGTGTGTGTGTGTGTGTGTGTGTGTGTGTGTGTGTGTGTGTGTGCTTGTGTGCGCATGTGTGCTTAAATAGTTCTTCCATCACAGAGTAGTTATGTTGTAAAGGGAGGCATTAGTTATAGTAAATAGAAGCATCATCATGTGAGACAAGTATTATCCTTGGTTTCCTTGTTTTGTTTACTATTTACATTGTGTTTCTTATTTGGCTATGAATAAACTGGCAGTACAAAGTCTAAGAGTTTAATGGTTGCAGTTTTAATATAACTTGTTATTTTGTAGAGACTCAGTTTTAAAATGCATTAGGTTGGGTTTCAGCAGTTTGTCTGGGACTTAATGCAGATAAATAAAGGTATGCGCCATTCATGAGCTGCTTCCTGGAGTGCAATGTTTGATTCCCTTAGACTTTGTTTACTGTGTTATTCTGAACATATCACTTCACTAGACAGTGCTCCTGGGTTGCCTCTGGAAAGGGGCAATTATGTCCAGTGGGCTGTCCCAAACTGTTAGCAAGTGTACATTTGTTGTTTGAATTCCTGCACCCTTCATATAGCCACTAATTAGTGCTTTACTGAATGCTATTTGGCTACAAATCCCAGCATGTCTGTTTTAGTTTAATGGATTGCTAGATACATTTTCAATAAATGCATTTTTAGAAAGGTTTACTGTTAATCACATAGGTGGCTGCAATGTACGACATGGGGGACTGATTCTGGTGAATGCTCCAGCACATGCTGGTGTGTTATTACTACTACTGCAATTCCTAGTTTAGCTTCTTTTTTTTTCTCAAAATTTTTTCTTTATTTTTCAAATACATTTGAATGAATTCCATAGTATTTCTACACAACATTTTAAATAACTATGTACACTATTTACATTAGCCTGACACTATAACAGATCTTAATGTATACAGTTACTTTGTAAGTATGTCCAATCCATTATCAGAGAGTCTGATTAATAATTGTATAGTGTCAATCAAAGATAAGACTTTTCCCCAAGGGCTGTTGATATATGGCTTTGGATAAATTCTTAGTTCTTTAATTTTAATTTCCAATAATGCTGTGGTCTTCAGTAGGCTGTAGAAGTCTTCCAAAGTTGGTCTTGTGCTTGTATTCCATCTTCTTGTTATACACTTCCTTGAAATTGCAAGTATAGTCCATACTAGATACATGTTTGACCTATTCAAATGAGGACCTTTGTTCACATTTAATAGTACAAAAGCTTTAGTTAAATAAAATTATTTAGTAAATAAAGCTTGTAGAAGGTGATTAATACCATTCCAAAATAGCTTAATTTTAACACAAAGAAAATGTGGTTCCAATCTGCATTGTGTACTTGCTCACATCTCCAACATATTACTTTTATGGAAGAACTAATTTTACTGATTCTGTCTGGGGTTAAGAATGCTCTGTGCAAGCATTTCCAGTTAAAAACTTTTTTAGTATTGTGTAAAGGATGTATATTTTATTGATAAGATATTTGTTTTAATATCTTCAGTTAACTGTATTGAGTGTCCTTTTGTTATATATTTCCAATATGAGGCTTTGGGTGTTGTTTTATAGCTTATCAATATTTTGTAAAATTTTGAAATACTGTTTCCCATGTCAAAGTCATTATATATGATTTCATATATGTATTTTGTAAATTTAGGTATTTCTTTAAATGAAGAATGGTTAATTACTCTACTTAAATCTTGTGAATATGATAGAATACTCTGTAAAGTTAGCCAGTCCTGTTGTGGAATTTTGTATGTTGTTTTTATTACTTGCATATCTAAAACTTCTAGTTTGTTGATACATTGGAGCCAACAAACAAATCCTTTCTGTTCCCAGGAATTAATAATTTCTCTATATATTTTATGTGGAAAGTTCTTTGTGACTGTAAATGGTGTTAAAAGATCAAACAAGATTTTTAAATCTATATTTGCATTAATAATTTTCCCAAATGAGTCAATGTAATAATTTATCATATGAGTTTTAGTGGGTTTAGTTAGGTTATATTGCATGCTAATACATATGTGCCATGGCAAATTGTTTTTTTTTTTTTTTTTGTTATTTGAAAATTTTTTTGTAAATCAAATCCATTTATTGATATTGCAGTTAGTAATTCTTTCCAATTTGCAGAGTAATTTGGACTTACCCAGTCTGAGATTGTTTTAGATATTGATGCTTTTATATATGTTTCTATATCAGGAAAGTTTAATCCTCCCTGTTTCCATAGTCTGATATGATGTATTAAAGCTATTCTGCTTCTTTTGGGAAACCATAAAAATTTTATTGGGCATAAATTTATTTCTTTAAGTATATTCCTTTCTGGTAACAGTTGTATTGCCAAGGCTATATATAGGATCTTGGGCAGTAAAACCATTTTTATTAACTGTAGTCTATCTTGAAATGTTAATATTATTTTGTTCAAATTTTCCACAGAGATTTTAAATGTGTTGACAATATTATTGTAGTTTTTCAGACAGATTCATTATTATCCTTGCATAACTCAATTCCTAGATATTTTAAGGTAGATTCTTGTTTCCCTATGATGTGATCCTCCTTAGTCTGCAGTTCTTTATTTTTTATTTAAAAATAAAAATTTTAATTTTGATTTATTGAAATGGAGTCCTGAAGTCATATGAAATTTGTCAATTAATATATCTAATTCTTCTGATGTCTCTTTTCTAATAGATAATATTAGTAATAAGTCATCAGCAAATAGCATTACTTTATAATTGTATTGTTCATAAACATCTATTCCTTGGATTTTTATATTGTTATGAATTGACTCTGTCAATATTTCAATAGCCAGAGCAAATGGAATTGGTGACATGGGACATCCTTGTTTAGTGCCTTTTCTTATATGTATAGATTCAGAGGTAAAAGGACCTAACTTGACATACACTAAATTATTTGCATATATATTCTTTAGGAGATGAACAAAGGATGCAGGAAATTCAAATAGCATTAGGATTTTGAATAAATAGTCCCAATTTAGGGAATCAAAGGCTTTCTCTATATCTAAGCCAATTATGTGTTTATTTTTATTAACAATCTATAAGAGAAATTATCCTTTTAATATTGTCATAGTTTCATAGTATAGTACTAGGCTGTCTGCCCTGGGACATTTGTAAGCCTAGCCATAGTGATGTGGCTTTTGCCACCCCATGAAATGGTACAAAAAATGTATAGAATAAATTTAGAATACTGTGCCTTTGTCTAATAGTGACAAAATGAAGGTTCCTTTATATAATAGAATTAGTTTACTGTGCCCCTGTCTAGCAGTGGCACAGATGTGACCCCTGGGGTAAATTTACAATCTCCCATCCACTCATCAAGATTTCTCTTGAAGAGAGTCAGTGAGGGGCTCTGCCTAATATGAACTGGGATCTTGTTCCAAAGCATGGGAAGCCTCTGGGTTATGAATCTATGAACCTATCCCTCCAGCATGTCCTATTCATACTTGTGCCAAGGTTTAAGTCTTTAGCTCTCGTGGTCCTGATGGAATTGGATTTTTTTGAGGTGGAGCATGTCCATCAGATCCTGATTGGACATGGCCTTGTATGTCAGGCAGAGATCACCTCTGAGCAGGCGGTATACTACTGAATAGAGCTGAAGTTTCTTTAGTCTGGCAGAATAAGACATATGTTGGAGACCCATGATCCTCTTGGTGAGGTACTTTTGTGGTCTCTCCAGCTGTTGCAAATGCCGGGTGAGGTACATACCAAATGGGGCATTGTACTCAATCATGGGTCTGATGAGGGAGGAGTATAGGGGTACAATGACATCCTTGGATCTGGATGTGAATCCCTTCATGATGAGGTGTGCAAGGTAGAATGTTTTTCTGACCACTTTGGCAACGTTGGTGTCAAATGAGAGGTCGCTGTCGATTTGGGTCCCTAGGTCTCTGATTACTTTTGCCGTACTCAGTGGGTTGCTGTCTGTGATAATTTGTGGGTACTTTGTTTTTCCCAAAGGGGATGACTATACATTTTTTGGCATTTAGTTTAAGGCCGTGACTCCGGCACCAGTTGTCCGTTTCTGTGAGGCCTTTTTGTAGGATGTATGTGTCCGCTAGTGTATTGACTATGGCGCCTAGTTTGCAGTCATCTGCAAACTTTGTCAGCCACAGCCCTCCCATGTTTGCTTTAATATCGGAGAAATAAATGCCGAACAAGAGGGGTCCCAGGACAGATCCCTGTGGGACACCACTTGTGACTTGCTTTGAGTCTGACATTGCTCCAGCAATTTTAACTTTATGGGTTCTGTCCTTTAGCCAGTTTGCAACCCATCTAGTTACATAAGGGTTTACGTTTAAGCTGTTGAGCTTATCTATGATGCCTGAGTGGGGTATTGTGTCGAAGGCCTTAGCCAAGTCCAGGTAGGCTGTATGGACTGCTTTGCCCTCATCAATGGCTCTAGTGACTGTTTCGAAAAAGTCAACCAGGTTCAAAAGGCAGGATCTGCCCTTTACAAAGCCGAACTGGGTGGGGTCAAGTGTCTGTAGGTCCCCTATGTCTCTGTTTATGAGTTCCATAATGATTCTTTCCATAGCTTTGCAGACCAGGCTGGTTAAGCTTATGGGGCGTAGTTTCAGGGTCTGTAGAGGCACCCTTTTGTGGAGTGGGACCACTGTTGCTGTACGCCAGTGTTCAGGTACATATCCCGAAGTAAGGCTAAGGTTAAATAGCATTTTTATGTGTGGGTTTAGCTCCTCTTGGAGTTCAAGTAACACGCAACCCGGGATACCGTCAGGTCCCATTGATGCTGTGTTTTTAGTTTTGTTTAGGGCGGTTCTCACTTGGACATCTGAGATGACAGGGAGATTACATTCAGCTTGGATAAGTATTTCTTCTTTTGGGGGTGAGGGAGGGGAGAAATTTGCACTGAACCTGTCAGCCAGAATGTTGGCAATATCTGTGGGTTCAGTGTATTTTTGTTGTTGTGAACCAACTCTGAGCATATCTGAGGGTTTCATGAGGTTTCTAACATAGCTGAAGAAGACTTTGTGGTTATCTTTAGTGTCCTTAGCGATTTTTCTCTCAAAGTTGGCCTTGGATGTTTTTATGAGAGAACGTAGTTTTCTGCTAATGTTGATCAGAGATGTCTTCCCTTCATGGGATTTTGCTCTGACGTGCAGTAGCTTCCTTCTTTTGTTATACAATTTGTTAATGGCTGAGGTCCACCAGACAGGACGCTTGCCTTTGGTGGAGAGGGACTTGGATTTATTTGGGATTGCAGGGTCCATGCATTCTTGGAGATGTCCATAGAAAGCATTTGTGAAGGATTCGGCATTGTGGGATGTGGTATCCACTGGCACAGTGGGCTTAAATGATACCATCTCAGTCTTAAGAAGAGTGAAGTCTGCTTTTGAGAAGTTTTTCACTGTGGTCTTTTGTGCTGGGGATGGAGGTGGTATATGTATATCCAGGGTGATTAGTTTGTGGTCAGATCTCACTAGTGAGGGGTATACTTCCGGTGTGGAGCATTTTGGGAGAGGTGACTAGTTGTTACAGTGCATTTGAATTTATGAATTCCAGGAACTTTGGGCTAGGGTATTAGGGCTAGAATAATGTACCCAATCTATGTTTGGGTAGTTGAAGTCTCCCAGTATGATGGTATTTTGTGATACATTCATATCCTCCAATGTCTTCAGGAAGGCTGAGTGGGGTTCTTGAGATTGGGAGGGTGGTCTGTAACATGCTACCAGTTGTATAGCAGTTTTGCCTATGGTTAGTTGCACCTGTATGGTCTCTGATGCTTCATGTGTTGCTACTAACCTGGAGGTGTGGGTGTCCTTGATGAATATGGACACTCCCCTCCTTTGTGGTTTGCCCGGGTTTTGGGGCCGAAAAGCATGATACGAGGTATAGCCTGGTAGTGCTGGGGTGCTCTCAGGAGCCTTGAACCAGGTTTCAGTTACTGTACAGACGTCAATGTTCTCCATGCTGAGGAGTGCATCAAGTGCCTCTTGAGATTTAGACTTCTGGCGTTGAGCAGCATTACCCTTAGTTTTTTTCCATTTTTGTTTTCTAAGGAGGTGGGTTTGTCTTTTGAGCCTTGCCTAAAAAAGGCACTATGGGGGTGGCAAGAGCCTTGGCCATTATCCGGAAGCCCAGTGGTGACAGGTGTAGGCCATCCCTTGCGAAGCAGCGTGGCTTGTCCAACATGTCATCCCAGGCAGACAGACATTGGATCCCCTTAGGATGACACCAGTACTTGAGCCAATTATTAAAGCTGATCATCTTGTCTTTGTATTGTGGTATCATTCTTGGTGAGGGCAAGATGCTGCTCAGGGTCAGGGTCATACCAGCCTGGGCTACATAATCAGAGAGCTCCTCTGTCTCTTTTCATGTAGTCCAGGGAGGTACGTCTCAGGTCATTCACACCAGCATGGACAATGACGGAGTCATATTTGTACTTGCTTTGGAGTGACTTGAGTGCGTGTGTTATGTGGCGGATCCTAGCTCCTGATAGACAGCTCACAGTCACCCTCTCCTTGTTCAGCCTGGTCAGCGGGACATCAGTGTGTCTGACTATAGAGTTACCTATTACTAGTGTATCAGGCATGGTGTTTGGCCTTAAGGGCTGTGATTGGTTGACACACTGATTTATTGAAGTATGTGTTGCATGTGTGTGTCTGATATATAAATCCAGTTTGATCATTATTTATTGTTTTGGATAGTGGTATTTTCATTCTGTTAGTTAATATTGTCATAAATATCTTATAGTCATTATTTAATAATGATATAGGTCTATATGGGGTACAGTGGTTTGGGGATTTGTTTTCCTTTAAGATTGGTGTGATTAAGGAATATTTAAAAGAGGGTGGTATTAAAGCTTGTGACTGAATTTCTAATAGAGTTTTATGGAAATGGGATAGTATCTTTTAAGGAAAAAGTTTATATATTTCCATAATTATGCCATCTATACCTGGAGCTTTATTATTTTTACCCTCTTTTATTGTATCTGTAATTTCTTTGTAGGATATGGGTGCTTGCATATCTAGTTTTAATTTTTCTGGTACTTTTTTATATTAGAACATTTTTTCATCTAAATTTAATTGATCGATATGTATATTTTCTTTTTGGAAATGTTCCATATAGTGATTTCTATAGGCATCAAGAATGTCACCTATATCAGAGACATTTTTCCCTTTCTTTTAATGGAGGATACTTTTAATGTTATTAGCTTTTGATTGTATTTTGATTCTTGTGGATAAATTATGTAGATATTTGGGAGAAGTGGCCAAGGTATTAATTTTTAGTTTTTCTAAAACTAAACTACTTTTATGTGTTAGAATTTTGTTGTGTTTATTGTTTAATATTTCTACTTTCTTTTTCATCTCCAAATGATTTTGATTTTTTTCAGCTTTTAGTGACAAAAGTTTGGATTGTAGATCTAATAATTCAGAATCCCATTCTCTGATTTTTTTTGTACCAAATTAGGGTTTTACCATATATGTAAGCTTTTAATGAGTCCCATATCATTATTTTATTTATCTCTGTGGTGTAATTAATATCTAAGAAGAACTGTAATTCAGATAACAACCAGGGTTTGAACTCTTTAATTTTGGTTATATATGCGGAATTCTAGAGTTAAAGAGTAATGGTTTGTACCCATTTTGAAGTTTTAGTATCAATGAATTGCGGTCTGAAAAGGGGCAGGGAGTGATTGAGAAATAAATGATTTTAGAGTGTAAGTCATGTGTGGCAAATATTTTATCTATTCTAGTGTGGGTACCAAATCTGTTATCTTGATGGGAAAACAACAGAGATTTATCTTGTTTAAATTGGAAAGTATCTACAAGATGAAATTATTTTACCCACTTGTTTAAAGCTTTTGATACAGCAGATGTATGCAGCAGTCTTTTATTTGTAGTTTCAGAAATATCAAATATACAGTTAAAATTTCCTCCTAATATTAAGTTGCCTTTATAATTATTGGTAATGAAATCAAAGTGTTTTTTAACAGTTCCTGTTCCAATGCCTGGGAACCAGTATAGATTGGCTAGGGTCCATATTCTGTTATTATATTTAACTATTACTAATGCCATAAGGCCTTCTTTATCTTCATACTTATACATGATTTCTGGATTAATAACATTTGTTTTCCATAAAATTGTTGCCCCTTTTGTCTTTGTCTTATAAGTGGATTGCACCAATATCATATATTCTTTAAACCACGCTTTGCCCCCTCCAGTCCTGTCCTGCCCTGCCGTAGGCTGCTGGCTCTGCTCACGGTTTGCCTTCAGTATATTTACCTAACCTGAAGACACCCATAATTATACACCATACCAGGCTCCAGACAGAGAAAAGAACCTCCAGAGATCCTCCACTGCTTTCTTTACTATCTCTGCCTATGCTAGAACTGCCCAGAAAAATTTTGCCTTCAGTATATTTACCTAACCTGAAGACTCCCATCATTCTATGCCATACCAGGCTCCTGACAGAGGAAAGAACCTCCAAACAGAAATCCTCCACTGCTCTCTTTACTATCTCTGCCTCTGCTAGAACTGTCCAGAAAAATGTATGTTATCTAATGGGAAAGATATTGCTACCTGTTACTATTGTATATAACCATGTGTATGATAGCTAACAGCCTACCGCAGATTTCAAATACCCCCAATTTTTCAACCTTCCCTTCTACCCTAAGTGCTCCTGTTATTTACTGTCTGTCCACTAGGTGGCAGCATATACCCATTCCATACTATTCACTTTATCTCCCATGCTAAGCAGGCACTGAATCACTTCTAAGGTGTCCACCAATACCCTGCCCAAGCCTTCAACCTCTGTGGCCCTCCTTGCTCTTACCTATCACCACCTGTAATAAACTGGTGCTTCATTCTTCATACCTTTCTTACCTCTTGCTTCATTCTCTACACCTTTTCTACCTCTTAACTTACTTATCCAACCACTGATTGTTTCTTGCAGTCTTACCTTCTTCCTTATCCTGGGCTCACTTGGCTTTCTGAGTCGATTCTCCCCTGCCTCATTTCCCCCTCCCCCTCCTTTAGAAGACCATTCCTCTACTTCCTTTCCATCCATCCCTAGCCACATACCTTAAGCCACCTTCTCACTTCCTGCCTCATTCCTCCCCCTTCTTCAACCTGTTGCCCCTCCCACTACATCTTTTTAGGGATGCCAGTAGTTGTGGCGCCATCTTTAAACCATGCTTTGCCCCCTCTGGTCCTGTCCTGCTGTAGGTTGCTGGTTCTGCTCGTGGGTAAGTGCTACCTTTGGGTATTCACTGCTATAAATATGTATACATGTCAAAATGTATCATTGCTTGCATAAAAGGGTAACTGTGCATAAACTAGATATCCTCTATCTGTCTTATTAACTTCTCAGCTGTTCAAACTGCTAGAGTCCGCTCTAAGAGCATTTGTACTCTGATGGCGTTTTCATTAACTTTCAGTTGTTTAAACTATTAGTGTTTACTTTACAAGTATTTGTACAATGTTGTATATTTCCATCCTTACATACACACATATCAATACTTCAAGCACGGGCAACAATGCCCATCCAGTTTAGCCAGAATACCATCCACTAGTTCATGTGGTGTGTTTCCAGGCTGTTCTTAAAATATCCAAACCAATATTTGTCCTGTTCCATTTTACCAGCCTTTCCATGCAGTGGCCACTCTGCCAGTGAATCACTCAACACACCTTCCATTCCCACAGATATTTCCACAAAGGAAATCTGATGACTCTCTAGCACTTCCCGGCAATCCCAAACACCCGTAGAATCAGCTATCACCATATGCCCAACACGTCTGAGCAAGCTCACCTCCCAGACCACTGCAAAGGGTACTGCACAAGACCAAGTGCTGGTAGTCTTTCAGAATAACTCAGACTTCCACTCTTATGTAAGTCCTTAATCTGTTTGGACCAAAATACATTTTAAATATAAAATGTCGCTTATTATTATTATTTTTTTTTTATCAAGAATCAAATTAATGAGCTAAACAAAGTGTTGGGAGACCATCAATATGTGTACATGTGGTTTAAAACAGCCCTTTTATTTTATATATATATATATATATATATATATATATATATATATATATATTTGTTTTTTTTTTTTTAAACCAAACACTTCATTGCCAAGAATCATCTCGGTGGCTCCTCAGAGCCTTTAAGCATTATCATCACTCTGTCTCCATTACCATAGCAACCTGGGAGCGTCTGTTTCTGTTAGTGTGTATGTGTACTGCATACCAGAGGCTCGCGATGCACCTGAAGCAAAGCTGCACTTCACTGCAACTTCAAGGCTAAATTCTGTCCCTTTCAGTGAGGCAGCAGCCAGGAAAAAAATGGAGAGCAAACAGATAAAAAAAAAAAACTCCCAAGTAGCCGCCACAACAAGAGATAACACATTCTTCCAGCCTTCCTACCTCTCACTCAGCAGATGTATAAACAAACTTTTCTCTTCCAAAATATCCCAAATCACAGTTTTATCCACCCCCTTCTCCTGGATCCAGGCTAAAACACCATATGTCTCTTCCTAATACACAACCATCAATAAACCTCGATCACAGGCCACAACCCACAGCTTCCTGGAGATGAAAACGGCAATATACAACAGTTGCATCCACACACACCATGTCAGGCTTAATCAAACAGCACTCAAAGCTATGATTCCTGCCATAATTGATATTAACTGTGTTTAGACAGAATAATGATGACATTTGTACTAGCTGCCAGACACAGCTGCATCCACACACACCATATCAGGATTGATCAAACAGCACTCATAGCTGTGATACCTGCCATAATTGATATTAACTATATTTAGACAGAATAATGATGACATTTGTACTAAGAGCTTGCTACTATTATTTAACCGGGATATACAAGGCATTTCTAAATCACACTTTAACTGAAGAAGGCATTAGTCACCATGACAGCATTTTTTTTCAAAACACTCTACTGTTACTGCTATTATATATGATGTTAATTTGTTACATTTGAGCCTGAACTCTGATGAATGGTACCTTGTTGAATTAGTTAATTAATTACTTAAATTACTATAAGTAAAATCAATGAGAAATGAACAAGATAAGTATTCATTGAATTCAAGTAGGGGAACAGAAATGTCTATGTTTGTATTATATGTTGCTTTGTTTGGCTTATATATAGTGTAAATAGTAACCCATCTCAACCTACCTTTGTGAAGAATTATTGGACTCTTTGAACATTCTGAATAAATCATTACTGTTTCTCAGTTGTTTAAGAAACCCTCCTTTTTTTAAATAAAAACAGATGACAAGTGATGTACTATATCAGTTGATACTTTGAGAGATATAGTTGAAGAGTTATTTTTTCGGGACAGCTATCTTGGAATCAGTTTTTTGTTTCTTCTTTCTAGCATCAGTCCAAGGATTTGTTTCTTTTATTCTATTACGAGTAGGGGCCACCCATTCCATTTCTTCTGGGATAGACACTATGTTATTGTTTTTGATGAATATAGTAGTTTCTTCTAAGTCATTAAAGGTTCTCATCTCATTGGAAAAAAGTATTTTTATGTTGGCTGGAAAGGCCAGCTGCACTTTAATGTTTTGTTTCAACAGTTTTATTATTGGCCAGACTTTTTTCCTTTGTCCTAGTATTCTGGAAGAATAATCATTGTCAAACCTTATCAGGCTTTGATTGTGTTTTAAGGGTGATTTTCTCCAAGCAGATTTTAATAGTTCCTTGTCCAAAAATTAAAGAAATTTTGTAACTATGGATCTAGGCAGAGTATTTGTTGAGTCAGAAGTAGACTTCCTCAGTGCTCTATGCGACCTTTCAATTCCAAATGAAAGTTCCTCTTTAAGGTCTAAAAATTCAGGAATCCAGGTAGTTAAGAATGAGATAATCCCACAGATTTACTATTCCTCAGTGCTGGACTAGCTTAGTCCTGCACGGAGGTGGACGTTTAGGAGCAGGATGGCAGCACGCCATGCATAGTAAAGAGGCACGCTGCCTGAGCTCCTAGGCTTACACGGAGCATGTAAGAGTGCAGGGGGCGTGTCTGAGAGCAGAGCTCTCAGAATATACACTCCCCCCAAATAAAGAACAGCAGAAAGGGGTATAGCATGAGTGAGACCGCTCATAGGTGACAGCATATCCCCACCAACAGTCCCCCTTGAGCACAACAGCAACAGTATACACACATAAAATGAAGAAACACTTTATTTTTTATAAAAATCCAATTATAGCTAACCGTAGGTGCGTGGGTGTGCCCATTGCTTACCTACGGCTAATGCAGCTAAAATGGCTGAAGAGGATAACAAGGAAGATATATGCAAATGAAGTCGCAAAGCAATAGTGTAGTGGGCAGAGCATTCACCCTACGAGCAGGCATTCCAGTTAGAGTCCCAATGCATCACATTCCATTTTCCATGGCAAAGCACGTCATGACTAATATTTATGTTGCATAACCCACTAAATAACATATTTTCAGGAACTGGAGTACTGCAGTAAATGCACATGTGAGGTGTCAGTGTCATAATGAATAAGGCACTAGTAAACAGGTTTAAGCACAAATAAGCAGAAGTAAAGATATTTAAGCACTAGTAAGTGGGCTTAAGCCCTTTTGCGCGGCAGTAAGCAATGCCTACACTGGTTAAGCAATTCTAAAGCTAACTCTCTGTAAGCAGATGTAACAGCAGGTTAGCAGTGCTTACCGTCTCACAAACCTGCTTACAACTGCTCAAAAGTGCCTTAATCACTCTGTATCCAATGGCTCTTGTTCTGCCCATCAAAAAAATAAACAACCATGCAGGTCTCGAACCCAGGACCCTATACACCATAGTCACAGTAGTTAACCACCAAGCCATCACAGAAGTACAGAAGAATGAGGTATCAGCAAACAAGTCCTCTCCATAGTAAAACCAAACTGAA
This sequence comes from Protopterus annectens, assembly GCF_019279795.1. Taxonomy (NCBI): domain Eukaryota; kingdom Metazoa; phylum Chordata; order Ceratodontiformes; family Protopteridae; genus Protopterus; species Protopterus annectens. The sequence continues at coordinate 636,830,914 of NC_056737.1, read as the reverse complement.
CCTGTGAAAGGAATCAGTATACAGTCATATGTTCCATAACCCACTAGATAACATAAATATGTGAACTGGAGTACAGCAGTAATCCCAGAAGTGAGGTGTAATTGTAATAGAGTGTTGAAGCCCCCAATAAAACACAAGGACCCCATAGAGTGCACGTACACATTAATCAAGTATACCAGGCAGATATATAAGATGTAATGAATAAGAAATCAATGCCAAAAAGAAAAAATAATGCAAAGTCTAATGTAAGCAATGCTAAGCATTGCACAGGCCATCTTAGGAGGTGGAAGCAATGTGTAGGCCAGCTATCTCAATGTGCCCAGTGTTATACCCCTTTAAACAATGCCAACCTTAGTTAAGTTGGTTTGCCCATAGCTTAGCCTTTTCAAAACTGACCAGTCATGGAAAAGTGCAGGAAATTGGCCCTACTTAAACCCAAGAGGTGGGAATACATCTCATAACTGGTTGTAGCTTCCCCTTGCAAGCACTATGGCAGTAAGGAGAGAAGGTGTGCGCTTTTGGGTGCAGCGTTGGTGCATTCAGGAGACCAAGGTCATGGCAGGACTCCTTGTCAAAGACCATGAATAGAGACTGCTACAGGACCAGTACCAGGGCTCCCAATATAAGGCAGAGGCCTGGGACCATCTCGCCCGCGACCTCATCAGTGCCACTGGCATATCCTGAACTGGTGAGCAGGTCTGACATCACTATGCTGACTTGAAGCAGCGTAAGGGGGACCTCTTGGAGGAGTGGCTCCAAGAGGCTAGAGCATCAGGGGATGATCCAGCCATGTGTAAATATCACCTAGTATGTGCGTAATAATTGCCAGCTCAGGTATATCATGGATAGGTATGGCTAAATATTCCTCTTATGTTCCCCACAGCTGCAATGGAGCAGGCTGCGAACCAGGAGGCCCACATCAGTTGCCTGGCGAGGTTGCGATGCGAGGCAAGTCAGTAATACTCATGCATTTACTGTCAGAGGAAATAAAAATAAAAGAAGTAGTAAATTAATTGCTTGTATAAAACCTGTATTTTTCAGGGCAAATACTACATACACTAGAGAATATGGCGGGAAGAGTCTCATATTGTTTGTAAGTCAATAAAAGTGTAATAGCCTGACAAAACAGGTCTAACTGCTGGACTGCATGTGTATATCCTGGTATCATATGGTAATGTAGATATGCAATCATGTAATAGTACTGTAGTATTAAGCACTGTTACCCACACTGTGCACCATAAATTGAGTGTGTAGGAATGCCTGTATATGACAGGTGTAATCTCCAGAAGCCATTTAGTACAACTGAGATACACATAGACAGAAACAGGGAAAATGCAGACAACAAAAAACGAATACCACATGCAACTGAGATGTGAACTGTTGTTTTTTTAGCACACACATCCACGGTTCAAATCCTGCCAGTGGTTGTAGTCTGCATACAGAATCATACCCCACAACTGTACAGATATGTCTGGAATGTCTATTAAAGTGGCCCATATCTGTTTTCTATCAACCTGTCCCCCTGGGAAATCAGTGGGATGATCCCAGACGTATAGGCAGCAAACAGGAAATACAACTGATTGACACACAACTATGAGAACAAAGCTGGCACACTAGCAACTCCCCAATACCTTATGTGACTAAGAAGCCACGTATGTCCCATTTACACCCCAACTTGTCAAGCTGTGGTCAGAATGTGTACAGTAACATAGTGAGATGTATGTGCATAATAGTAATGTGGAATCTGGTACTGTGTGCGGGAACATTCAGGTAGTGCTAATAAACATTCCTCCCACAGTCCTATCAGATACCAACACTGTGCCCAGAAATACAAGAATGATATGCAGTTGCTCTGAATAATGAGGTATTACACATCACTGTCACCCACACTGTCCTACAGCATATAACTGTCTAGGAAATCTGTATATGAGTGTTGTAATACAAGGTCAGAATGCCAAAGCACAGGGGAGTAATAAGACAGAAAGCAGATAGGAGATATACAGCAATATCTCTATAGCAAACATAACTGTGATGGACAGTGTTTAAATTGTAGCAGACACAGCCATGGTCTGAATCCTGGGAGTGGAATTGGGCTGCATACAGATTCATACCCCACAACTGTACAGATGAGGCCAGAATGTCCAGTATATGTGCCCATATCTGCTGTCTGTCCCCCTGTCCCCCTGGTAAGTCTGTGGGATGGTCCCAGATGTTTAGCCAGCAAACAGGGAATACAAGTGATTGTCAAAAATCATAAGAACACACCTGTCACTGTAGCAACCCCCAAAACTGTTAGGAGAGTTATATTTCAAGTATGTCCTATCTACACTTCCAGGTTGTCAAGCTGTGACCAGAGTGTGTACATTAACAGAGTGAGATGTATGTGCATAATACTAATGTGTAATCCGAAACTCTGTGTGGCAACAGTCAGGTAGTGCTAACAAACATTGCTCCCACAGGTACGTTGGATACGAACACTGTGCTGAGAAATACAGACCATTATCACCTGTAGTGGTACTGTTCACTCTGGTATTGTAGGGTATTGTGAGTGTTGCAGTTTCTCTGAATAATAAAGTATGACTGGTCACTGTCACCCACACTGTGCTACATAATATAACTGTGTAGGAAAGCATGTATATGTGTGTGTCAGGTCACTAAAGGTGGAAGAGGGCAATGTTCTAGATATGTCCCGGCACACCAGTATGTGGTCAACACATGGCCAGAGTCTGTGCAGAAAGATTTGGATAGCTATGTGCAAAACATCAACCCAGAATCCAGGAGTATGTGTAGAAACAGCTAGTTAGTGTTAACAAACATTCCCTCCACAGGTATACCAGGTAAGAGGTGTATACTGCAGGTAAAACCGGTTCATGTGTAATGATGATGACAGCCATATCACTGTACAAACTAAGGCTGTAGGGTAGTGTAGTAAGACTTGTAAGGTACAGATGTTCATCATGTTTCACTGTTGCAGTCATCACTGTAGGGTTCTTCCTGCCGGCAGGCAGCCCTCGATCGTCCAGAATCCCAAAGTCTGGGTCCGGTGTCGGCTGTTCAGTCATGCTCCCTGATGTCAGAGCATCAGGAGTACAAAGCTGCCAGCCGACGCCATGTTCTCCAGTTTTTCTTGCCCCAGATGTCAGGTGCCTAAAAATGAAGGCCAATAGTAAAAACCAAAAAGTAACATACCACAAACCCCATAGCCTGTAGTAAATACACCTCAGAAGAAAGGTGAAGTAGGTAAGCACACTAGTGAAAATATAAGAGGGGACAGGAGGGAGGGTAACCCAGACTGCAACAGTGAAGACACTCGAACATCTACATTTATGGTAAGTGTGCACAACTGTACTATGTTCATCATGTTTCACTGTTGCAGTCATCACTGTAGGGTTGAATCCCAAAGCTGAGATAAGGGGTGGTGGTTATAGAGAAGAAGGGGCGGCTAGAAGGCCCTGCAAGACTGCAGAAGCAAAGCCTGCCCTGGACTTAGAGTAAAGAGGGAGATTATAGTGCTTAGAGAAAGTATGCACTGAACTCCAAGTTGCAGCTTCCAAAATATCTTTGGTAGGTACTCCCCTGGAATGTGCACATGAGTAGACCTTGCAATCATGCAGAATAGGGGGACATGTGTAGGGCAGACTGAACATACACTGGCAAATGCAGATGGGCCACGTTGATATAGCCCTGCCAGGAGCAGTGACTGCTGTAGTACACACAACAAGAGGTGCGATAAACCGTCATGATAAGGGTGTGCACACATATGCCCACATGGTGTGCAGACATTGCGGTCAGCAGCCACACACCTAACACAACTTGTAGACACTGCATGTGAAAGTACAGGACATTTGTCACAAATTGGGCTCATGTACTGCTAAGATATGCTAAAGGTATGTACACCCTCCATAGCCAGAGTATGCTCTGATGGTTGTCAGTGTAAGAGTATTGCAGTGGTCATACATGGTCTGTTGATGTTGACAGCTGTAAATCAGGCATTCACCAATGACAACTATCTACATATCATCCCAGGTATATGTTGCTGAAAAACATAGGGGCTGTGAGAAGTAAAGCTGACATAACTGACACAGTACTATACATTCCACAATGGGTTGTACACCTGTGAGTTGTGGTGCACAGTACATGGCAGGGTGCAGAGCAGGTGCACAGCAATACTGTGCACATGGGTGCAGTGGTATCCAGGGGAGGGGCATCACCTAGTGACACAACACATGCATCACACACATGTATACTGTTGCTAACATGGATTGATTATAGCTGAACTGCATGCTGTTCTGTACCATATGTTCTGCATGTTGGCAGATGGGTAATAGGAGGACTGTGTGTACTATCAGTCTGCAACTTCACCTGTATGTGTGTGTGTGTGTGTGTGATCCTGGTAGTTAGTTAGTTTGCCTGCAGGGTCAATCTGGTGAAGTGGAGGGAGGTAGATGCATTTAGGATGTGTGTGTGCATGTGTGTGTTTGTGTGTGTGGCCATGTATGCACATGTGTGATTGTGGGGTGTTCATACGGCTGTACCTCCCTTTGGGACTGTGCAGTACATGGACATGGACTGCCACATTGCACACCAGGAATACCTGTCATGTGTGTAATCACAGGACAGCAAATACTATAATGTAGCATGGAACAGACATCCAGAGGGAAGGTAGACACCAGGTACACCCTTAATATCGCAGTCGGCAGAGAGGTCACCTACAATCCACGTATGCAACACTACAGATGCATTGAGGAAGTGCTAGTCAACACCAGGGAGTGTATCCAAATATTACAGTTGTCACATGATAGGCTGATGGAGCAGCATATCTGGCATATACTGAGCATTACATACACATGACACACCAGTGCGAGATATTATGGATACAACATAGTATCCCATACATACAGAGGCCATGCACATCATTTCCGAGCATACAGAGGGTGCATACCAAATGACAGCAGTGAGGCCATGTAAATCCACTACACTCAGGTCAGGCAGGTAAAGTAACAACAGGCCTTGTGTTTTGGATGCTTGTGTGGGCATTTAGAGGACTGTGATGTTAATGAGTGGTATCAATGTGTGTATGTTAACAAGGGTGATGCAGGATGGGGTAACACATGGACATATACGTGGGACTGTCTGTAAAGCCATGGACAGGTAGGTATTATGGAGGTGTGTGTGTGTGTGTGTGTGTGTGTGTGTGTGTGTGTGTGTGTGTGTGTGTGTGTGTGTACTGTTAGGCAATGCTGTACAGGTTTTAAAGTGCGTTTATTGTTTTCCCCCACAGGTGGCGAGGTGGGTCAGGGTCGCTCCTGCATGCAATCTGATGTTGGTGTCAGTACAGACACCGAAGATGATGATAGTACTGATGAGGCACAGGTGGGGTTGTCAGGGGCCGACAATGCTTCAACATTTGACACCCCCCTTTTAGCCACCCCAATCCCGCACACAGTTTCAGTGCCTACACATACACCATCACCAGTGGCTATAGCGGAGGAACAACTGGCGTTTGGTGGCAGTGCACAGGGAAGTGTGGTAACCATGCCTACTGTGTCCGGTCACAGCAGGCATAGCAGAATGGCTGGCAGGGCACCACATATGCAGATATCCCAGGGTGCTCGTGGTAAGGCCATTGGACATCATGCCCCTGGCATAGGCAACATAGTTGGTACCAGCAGGTGCATTTTTCAGGCTGTAATGGTGGTGCAGGCACATATTGAACATCACACCAGACAGGACCTGAGGCTCTCGCATCTGTAAGTGACAACCTCCATGAACTGTCATGTGCCATCCTTGCTTATACCAAGCACATGGATAGACGGCATGATGGGATGATGGCCCTCATCAGCCATATTTTATCCATGCTTCAACGTGTAGTGGGGATGCGGCTACACCCGCGTGGATGTGGGCCAGCAATACCAACAGCTGGCAGTCAATGTGGACGTGCTAGGACACCAAGGGGCTCCCATAGTGGCAGTAGCAGTCCTGGCAATGGGGGGGTGTGCTGTCCACACCACAGCAGGCAACGTGCACGTGGTCCTGGCCAGTCCCAGGAGGGACCTGGTACCAACTGATAAATGTCATCAGCAGGTGAGAGTAGCACATCAAGGCCTGTACCTGGACATGCCCGTGGAACCCTTGGCAGGCACAGTCCATGTGTCCGTGGCCGAAGGCAGTGAACTGCACACCCTGCCAGGTATGGTCTGCAGCTGTCCATAAACACCTGTGTGGGGCAGCTACATGGCAGAATTGTGTGCATGCATGCCCACACACACACACCAAGGGCAATACAGACACTGAAGATCATGATAGTACTGTTGAGGCACAGGCGGGGTTGTCAGGGACTCCAACAGCCAAAAATGAACAGGAAAGAAAATTGCTCAATAAAAACAGCCAAAACCAAAAGAAATAGAGCAATTCCACCAAGGCACAACTCCACTTGTATTTTCCACATGAACAAGCTTTATTAACACACACTTTCTTCAGAATAAAACCATAAATGCTGTTATCACCACAGATGCGTTTTCGTCCTCTAATGACTTCCTACAAAAACGTAATGGATTAAACTCAATCCGTGAGGTTCTTCCCTCCCAGGTATGGTCTGCAGCTGTCCATAAACACCTGTGTAGGGCAGCCACATGGCAGAACTATGTGCATGCATACCCACACACTAAGCAAACACACCTAGGGCAATCACATACCTACACACACCATATCACCTTGCGCAGCTCCCCACAGTACACCCCTTACCCACACAAATGGTGTCAAATTTTTGGCCCACCCTCAGCCTCTGGCAAACCAACACCACATCCTGTGCATATGATGATACATGTGCCCCATCCCTGTCATCCATACCATCGATGCAGGGACAGGCTGATATGGTTCTGATGCACATTGTGACTGTATCACAGTGTACCACAGTACTGCAGTATACCATGTTGTAGCGAGTAGAGTGTAAGGCATATTTGGTGGGTAGTGTAGTCATCCAGCAATGATGCATTATAGCTGTTAGTAACACTGGTTGATTGCAGTCCCTATAATGTTATCCATTTGTGTTGTAGGTGTACATGTTTCAGCACGAGGATGGTCTGCAGTCATATTCCACAACGGGGTATGTCAGTGTGCTGTGATATATCTGGGGTACAGTCAAACACATTTCACAGGTTACTAAACTGGTTATTGCTTGTGCCACATGGATAGGTGGCCCACTGAGGCATGTATACCCTGCAACCTGATGTAGACCCATCCACATACATGCACACTGTTACTTGTCCACACTGGGACTAGACCCCTACCTAGCTATTGCATGATACTGATGTGTGTGGCTTACATTGCACACACCGCACTGTGTTTAGGGTGAGGTGTGTCCCAAGTTACATGGTTTATGCAGAACATTCCCCGACATATACAGTATGCTAATGGGGGATGTAATGGGTGTATTTGGATGATATCTAGTGTGACATACTGTCATATATACATTTACAGACACATAACAGCCAGACACACATCTGAGATACCAGGGTCTATCGCTGCTAACTAACTTGACCGTGTCTCCAATGTATTACAGGTAGGCTGCACACATCACATGCATAACTGGCTTGTATTGTGGTAACAGTTACCTGTATGATTGATTGTGACAGTGGTAACCATAACATGGTACATGGGACATATACCTGGTGTACCTTGGTGTTATAACAGTGTACACAGCACCCACATCCCCCACTGGATATTGTACTCCCTGAAACCCATGATGACACTCTGCATACCTACCATCACACATTGGCCCCGACTGCGATACAACCCATAGTACACCCCAACATTGGTACTACAGGGATATGTATCTCATGCAGATGCCACACGCATAGTAGGGTGTCAATCTAGCATAGGTTGGCTGTACATATCCCAGCTGGATACATGCCATCTGCACATCTGTACAGGGACTGACCGTCATCAGCTTGACAGGTAGCTATGCAGTAGCATGAGTTCGTTGACAGACCATTAAGGGGTATATACTGTGACACAGTTCACACACCAGCGATACAACAGGGAGGCCTTGGTGTCCAGCCATGCTCGCAGGTGTGCCTGTTGTCAGTACTACATTAAGCACTCTGCTCTTGCCTGGGTTAGCACTGTCAACAGTAGTACTGCCATACATGCCAGTGTGACAGCATGTACTCTGGGCTACTACACCTGTATGTAATACATTCACATGGATAACAATGCTGTACAAGCCTCATATATGTCTGTGTCCCACACATGACACTCACACCCCTTGCTACTGTAATGACAGAACATAAGTCCATGTATTGTACATGGCATTACATACAGTTTTTGCAGGTTATCAGACTGGGTTGTGTGTCCTAATTACCAAGGCTAAGCTATGCTTAGCAAGTATCAACATTGCTGCAATATAACCGCTAAGCTTATTTGCGCATTGGTAAGTGCTGCCTACACAGTGTAAGTGCCTGTACGTTTACTCATAGCGTAGCACCGCTTAGCTTCGTGCAAACCCACTTAAAGCTGCTCAGAACTGCCTTAACCACTCTGTATCCGACAGCCCTTGTTCTGCCCAGCAAGAAAGAAAATGAACAACCCTTGCAGGTCTTGAACCCAGGACCCTTTACACTGAAGTCACAGCACTTGACCACTATGCCATGACCACTGTGAAGACTGCTGTTTTTTACCAATATAGCTGTCAATACACATATTAAGTAGCATTGAACATTTGCCAGTAGTTCCTAAATTGTGTAGTCCTTGTTATTAATATGACTGTTACATCACATATGTTGTGTCATCATAATGTCCACATAGCAGATACATACGGTGAGATACATGTGGGAGGGTATACACCACCGTGACATTTACTCATAACAGGAATATGGTTGTATACATATAATAGGTCAATATATGTCTACATGCACATACACATGCATACTTGTACACATCTGTATAGTGCTACATATATATGGCCATGTGTACATCTCTTTGTATGTACATATGTATATATATATATATATATATATATATATATATATATACATAAATATATATATATATATATATATATATATACACACATACATATCTGTATATATACATATCTGTACATATATATATATATATATATATATATATATATATATATATATATATATATATATATATATATATATATATATATATGTATATATATACATATATATATATATATATATATATATATATATATATATATATACACACATATCTGTATATAATCATATCTGTGTATATATATATATATATATATATATGTGTGTGTGTATATATAGCTATATATGTATGCACATCTTATGTGTACAGATATGCCTAGTTATGTTGGTATATATGTAGATATCCATAACTATATGTGCATACATATCTATTCTGATATACCTACTACTGTCAATGTACATATGCATATGTATCACTATCTGTATATGTGCAGACATATATTGCTCTGTATATATATATATATATATATATATATATATATATATATATATATATATATATGGGTGTGTATATGTATATCTATGTACATATACATACCCATCTATATATGTCGATATGTATATGTGTAAATATCTATATAGATATCTGCATAATTATATATACGTATATTTTCACCATATATGTCCTGAACATGGAGTGTAGCCCTACCTCAGCCCATATAGTCCCAACTTCATAGTGCAAGGGGATGTCAGGTATGCATAGCAGGTATATTAGTAGACTATTGCTACTGTAATAGGGATTGTCTTCATAGACAAGATGTGTGTGGGAGGTTCCATCTGCTTTTCACATGTGCACCATTGGCTACTGACAGACATCCTAAGGACATCCTAGTACAGTACCGCTGCTAGCATGTAATGCTTCTGTGGACTACAGCAGAGATATTGGCCAATATATGTGGACATTCTGACACACTCTGGACAGTCCAGAGGTATACACAGAACCCCTTAGTGCAAAACATGTGAACCAAGCCTGACAATATGGATGTTAACAGCCATGTAGATGGGTATAACACATAACGACTGGTATACATTTGCCCCCATAGGTTATGCATTCACACACCCCTGTCTGTCCTGACACACAATAACCGCTGGTACAGAGGTGCCATGGCCACATACTACCCACTAGATATTGACATATATCTGTACAGCATCCCACTGCTCTGTCTGACATATATGACTGTTAAAGGAGGCCTGACAGCAGTACATCTGGCAAGTATCTGGACATGACATCTCACTGGGTAAGTACACTAAGCTGCTAGGCATGTAACAAAGCACTTTGCAGGCTACAGGCAGACTGGCTCAACACTGGCCTACATCTCCTATGGAGGAATGCACATGTACCTGCATATATAGCAGGCTCTACAGGCATGTCACAGCACAGGGTAAGATACACCTGTGTGAAAATGCATAACCACAACCAATGTGAACACAGCCACAGCCACATATAGTAAGCTAGCATAATATTACAGTATATGGATTATCTGTTCAACACCATCCTCATATGTGCCACTCACACACCAACCCTACATATACTGGGCCACTACACAGTGTGGTCTGATGCCTGTCTGTGGTATGGGACATGTGTGTGTATGGCCCTACAAGCATGTAAGCCAATGCAGTAACATACAGTAGAGCAGCATGTAATATCAGATAGGACAGGGCCGAGGACAATGACATCTACCACAGTCTGTACACAGGCCAAAGTACATATTAACAATACACACACTGTCGACATTCACCATAAGTACACATACTTCAGTACTGTACACACAACCACAGAATGTCCAGGTTATGTTATCAAATATAACCCCTACTGTACATAACATGTGTAGCAGTCTGATATCTCACTGAATTGTTATCAGATATGATGACACTAATTATAGTGTACAGCACATATGCACCTCTTAATGCATGACATATATACAAAGGTTGACAGAGTTGTGGCTGGAAGCACATACACAGGGCCAATATTGACATGTTGCTGTGATAACCTCATACATTTACTGTTGTAACAGGGTTTGTTGCAGCATATGTCCTATGAGGGATATGAAGTCAGTAACTGTTACGGCTTTCATTATCTACAGACTGCAATCCTCACACTACCTTCTGCAGTTCACAGATAGATACTCTGTGGGTAATACATGAAACCAAAGGCACAACACAGTGCCCAGTCTGCAGATGACCCTACAGATGGGGATTCCTCATAAACATAGCACTGACATGGCAGGTATTAAAACATGTAGGACAGCCATATCCACACACACCCTGTTAAACCAACATTACTCCAAATGCAGTATAGCAGCACTTACAGTCTGTAGTCAGGTCAGGCACATCCCCCTCTTGTGTGTTGCCCTATTTCCACAGTGTATGTTGTTAGAGGTAAATCCCCAATCTATCTGAGATGCCGTTTGCCAAACAACAGATCAAGTTCCTGCTCACAGTGAATGAAAAGGCCCAACGCCAACATGATGTTCCTAGATATTGGAGTGTGTTTCCATGCAATTGGCTATGGGAATGTTACCACAGCTGTTCCACATGCAATCAGTTCTAGGAGGGCTGCAATTCATGCTGAATCCATCAGCTGATCATCAGCATCACTTAAAATACACATGCTGCTGCCTAAGCAAAGCAGGTGTAGGTCTTTACATCCACCAGAGAAGGAGTGAGAGAGGTAGACAGAGGCAAAGACAAGTCAGGGAGGGGTGGGAGAGTAAAACTTAAGCATGTTTGTATTACACACCTACCAGCACAGGGTATCATGACGACTATGTAGTGCTATCGCATTTCTATGCAGTTAATGGATGTGCCACATATGTTACATGTTGTGGGGCCCTCAGAACATATATGTAATGGTGAGTGACATCTGAAACAGGGATATGGTAGCTATACGGTAGGTGTAGTACACGTGCCTGTCTGCATGAACAGGTGCCAGCATCAACACAGCCACATTCTCACAGGGACGCACACCCATTGACACACTTGATAGGGCCAGGAATACAACTTATCACTAGTGAGATTGCCACAACACATTACTGTGCAGGTATCACATGCACCACAGGGGTCATACGGAGGTTATATGGGCAAAGGGTATGCGGATGTGTCTGACATCAGACAGCATGCTTCAGTATACCTATGGGGGTTGTAGTGAGTGTGAATGTGAACATACGCATCATACAACACACACAGACACAGACACACACACAGACACACACACACACACACACACACACAGACACACACACACACACACACACACACACACACACACACACACACTACCAGTACTGACATGATGCATGGGTGCATTGACTCACAGGTGTGTAGTGGTCAACCGTGCCAGACGGCTATACAAGGCTAGGTGATAGGTATACCTTGGCATCAGGCCACATCACAATGGTTTGCATTGTGGCTCAGTGGTGTAGTTTCTGGATTTGCCCACACAGGTGGGTACTGTATTCACCATCCAGTCACCTGGGTAAGTATTGGGTGTGGCCAATGTTGTGCATTGCTTACCATGTATGTATTTCTTAGTCCATGACATGAACGGTGTCTGTGATGTGCACACCTCCCACATGCATGTACAGTGACATGTAGAACTGTAGCTTGGGTGTCTGGCCCATGTTGTGTACACAGATTATCATCAGATGTGCTAGTCCTGGTCTCATGTGGAGGAAACTGGTAATGGACAGCAAGATTACCCTGCACCTATATTGATAGCATGCTAACGGCATTCCCTAGTGTCAGTGGCATCTGTCTATACAGGGCATGTTTTCAGGCATGGTATGTCCTTTGTAAGTCACATTTGATGGCACCACAGGTGTTGCAGGTGTCCAGTGGGGAACATGGAGAAGGTACACTGTCTGCATTTATGTGCCTATTGGACAGATGGACAGGGTGCCATGCCCTCTGTAGGCCACTGCAATCACTCCATAGTTACTATCAGTGGGCAATATGCAGTGTAGTACCAACATAGCAGCTGTTGCCTAGGCAAGTGTGTGTGTGTGTGTGTGTGTGTGTGTGTGTGTGTGTGTGTGTGTGTGTGTGTGTGTGTGTGTGTGTATGAGACATGGGTTGGGAGTGTTATCTGGGTAATACTAGGGTTGTAACTTTGTTTGCCTGGCCTTGATGTCACATGTATGGGTATGGATTTGCACCCCAGCTAGGCTAAAATGCATTGTTCCCTACACAGACATTGAAACACACACAAAACATCCACAACCGACATGTGTGGGTTTAGAGCCCCTAACACAGGTCTATATCACACTACAGCATGAAGCTGTCATAGGATGCACCACTGGGAGTACTAAAGAACTCCTTCCCCAAAGGTGTATTTCACATTGGATGACATCAGCAGGATTGCCAAAGTAGGGCATTCAAATTGTAGTGAGTGTGGTTAGGCTAAAATGCTTTGCTCCCTACACAGACATTGAAACACACACAAAACATCCACAATCGACATGTTTGGGTATAGAACCCCTAACAGAGGTCTATATCACACTACAGCATGAAGCTGTTATAGGATGCACCACAGGGATTACTGGAGAGCTCTTTCCCCAAAGGTGTATTTCACAGTGAATGACATCAGTAGGATTGACAAAGTAGGGCATTTGAAATGTACTGAGTGTGACTAGCCTAAAATGCATTGCTGCCTATACAGACATTGAAACACACACAAAACATCCAGAACTGCCATGGGTGGGAATAGAACCCTACTAGAGTCTTATATCACACTACAGCAGTATGCAGTTATGGCACACACTACAGAGATTACTGGGCTTCATCCTTCCCAGAGGTGTATTTCTAGGTGAATGATATTGGCAGACTTACCAAAGCAGAACATTTGAATTGTATGGAGCGTGACTACCCTAAAAAGCATTGCTCTACACAGACAGAGACAGACGAACACACACACTTGCCAAGTCTGGGATTAGAACTCCTACCTAACTAATGTATCACACTATAGTAGTATGCAGTTATAGGACGCGCTACAGAGATTACTGGGCTACAACTGTCCCAAAGGTGTATTTCTAGGTCGATGACATCAGCAGCCTTGCCAAAGTAGAGCATTTGAATTGTAGGGAGTGTGACTACCCTAAAAAGCATTGCTCTCTACATAGACACACACACACACACACACACACACACACACACACACACACACACACACACACACACACACACACACACACACACATACACACACACACACACACACACACACACACACACACACACACACACACACACACACACACACACACACACACACACACACTTGCCAAGTCTGGGATTAGAATACCTACCTATTTTATCACACTGTAGCAGTATGCAGTTATGGCACGTGCTATGGAGATTACTGGGCTACAGCCTTCCCAGACATATATTTCAAGGTGGATGACATCAGCAGCCTTACCAAAGTAGCACATTTCAATTGTAGGTAGTGTGACTACCCTAAAAAGCATTGCTGTTTACGCAGACAGAGACAGACAGACAGACACACAAACACACACAGTTACCATGTCTGGGATTGGAACTCCTACCTAACTATTTTATCACAGAGATTACTGGGCTACAACTCTCCCAAAGGTGTATTTCACAGTGGATCACGTCAGCAGGCTTGTCATAGTAGGGCTATGGGGAGGGCAGTGTGTGTGCATGGGTGATAACCCATTCATCTAGAGGTTGACACGCCACATGCGGGCACACACAGGGTCATATTTCACAGGTACTTTTTTTTACAGCTTCTAGATGACTACTTCCTTGTACAGTCATGTTGCACAGCTAGCACGTTTACCACATAGTCTGTAATGCTGACAGATACCGGTGGCTAGTATCTGCAGTGAGTGACATCTGAACCTCATGTGGCAGTGTGCTGGGTGGGACAGGCCTGGATGGCTCCTTGTCACAGTAACCCCCTTCCACACATCTATGCACATCTACCTTTGGCTTATTATAGTGTGTTGTCCTTGCATATATGTCAGTATTCCTATCCACTGTATGTGCAAGGCATGAGTGGTGCATACTGACGAGTGTCTGCACTAACATCTGCGACTGCCAGATATGTCTGGTGTACTGGTGTTTGCAATCATGACCTTCATGTGTTTAAGTGTGTGAGCATGCCCAGTATGACCTTTCAGTATGCTGTTGACTGACATTGCCTTAATTTCTCTAAGTGTGTGAGCATGCCCAGTATGCCAGTCTGTATTAAATGTGTGGATCAAGTTCAGGTAGTTTGTACTGCAGTGCTGACCTTTGTGTTGTACACCTACAGGTAGCATGCTGTTGCTGCAGGGTATCAGTCTATCATTTGGCATTGACTGTTACTACATTTCTGCATAGGATGGGGGGGGGCACACCTGACTATTTCTACGCAGGATGGGGGGCACACCTGACTGATACTACATTTCTATGTAGGATGGGGAGGCACACCTGACTGTTTCTACATTTCTGCACAGGATTGGGGGGGGCACATCTGACTGTTATTACATTACTACATAGAATGGGGGGGGCACACCTGCCACTTGTACACATTTGCTATGACTGTACTGGTATGTCAGGCACTCCATTTCATTCTGCATTCGTACCTATCATGCTGACTAGAGGCATACCAGTGTACTACAGATCTTAGCTTTGGTTGCCCTACATATTAGTGTCTGACTTCCTACCCTTCAGAACTAACATCCCACTGCCTGACCTGCTGTAGTCTGTCTGTGTAGCCCAGAGGGGGGGTTACCCATAGCCACCATTCAGAGGCCATAGCACAGGCTTTGTTTGTGTTTGTCTACACCTGTCCTGCTGGCTGAGACTGTTGGGTATGTGAACCTCCCTGACTGACATGTGTGAGTCATATGGACACACATGTCGCCCAGCACATTTCCTGCAGTGGGTTTTGTCACCCTGTGTAGTAGTGGCTACTATGGTGACTCCACTATGCATTACAGATGTCATGGTGCATGCCACTATGGGTGTTTACTTTCTGCTGCCATAACATTCAGCCACCCAATTCCCTTGCATGCTCACATCCATATGATAGATACAGGTAATGACACATTCTACTCCATTTGGCAATTGGTAGGTTGATTGACTTACCTTGTGGGTGTGCCAGAATTGTGGATGGTGCTGGAGGGCTGCCTATGTCAGATGCACATAGTACACTTCCTATACATGGTTGAGCACAGGTATTGTCATGTTTGGCATCCCTTTTGCTGTATGTGTGAGTCAGAGAGAGGTGTCATTCCCTGGGTCCCTACTGTGTAAGTGTATGTGCTATGCATTGTCTCTTTGCCAATGCCTCGGCATACTGGGCACTCCTCCATCTGCCTACTGGGGCAGGCTCAGTTTGTTCCTTCTCCAAGTCACTCTGTGCCTGTGCAGACCTTGGCATTGGTGGGGGGCTGTGTGGCCCTGCCCCGTGCTGTTCCTGCAGCAGCTGTTTCCGCAGGATCATATTGTGTAGCATGGCACATACCATAACAATTTGGGTACATGTAGCTGGTGAGTACTGCAAGGCTCCACTGGATGTGTCCAGACACTGGAACCGTGACCTGAGCATCCCAAACACATGCTCTATTATAAGTCTGGTCTGTGTGTGTGCCTCATTATGGCGTTCTTTTTCAGATGTGTGTGCATTTCTGATGGGTGTCATCAGCCACGGCTCCAGTGTGTAACCAGCATCCCCCACAAGGTGACCGTAGGGGATGTCCCTATTGGCAAATCTCTGGTACAGCTGTGTCAGATGCCAAATGTGGGAATCATGATAGCTTCCAGGGTAGCCAGCACACACATTCATTATAATGCCCTGGGCATTACAGTCGAACTGGCAGTTGATGGAGGGGATGCCCCCGTGGTTGATGTAGTCCCTACCCTGATCACCAGGTGGTGCTTTGATGCATATGTGCATGCAGTCTATAGCACCCACTACCTCAGGGTATTCTGCTATTTGGTGGAAGAGATGCATATTGCTGGCCAACACCTCACAGGTGTTGAGGAAATATATGTGCTCACTGGCATGTGCTGACATGGCATCCAGGAACTGGTGGAAAGCTCTGGATGCTGATGCCTGTGAGATCCCCATGATATCCCCAGTTGAGCTTTGGGAGGTACCTGTGGCTAGTATTTCTAGGCCTACACATACCTTGGTATCCACTGGGATGGGTTTCCCTTGGTCAGTTTGGTGTGTCAGGCGTGGCTGTCACAGCTCAACAATTTGCTGTAGGAGGTCCCTGTCCACCCTATACCGCTCTACTATCTCCAGCTCATGTAGCCCCTGGTAGGTTACCCTGGGTCTGTACACTCTTCTCCGTTTCCTCACTGTGGGTTGATCAGCAGCATTCACATCCTCACCACCCTCAGCCTCTTGTACATGTTGTTCTATTTTGCCTGCTGCAGCCCCTCTCATTTTGTAGGTTTGTTTGTTAAAATTTCCCCGTGTATACACTGGTGGTGTAGAGTGTGGGAAAAACTAGAGGGGAAGGTGTTTGCACAGTTTTTTAGTAGTGTTCTGGACTGGCCTGGTCTGCTGCCTGTGTAATTGGCTGATTCTGATACATTTCACCTGGCAGCTATGCTATTTCTCCTTGATTACCTTCCTACTGCTGTTTTCCCTTCCCATTGCCTTCCTGTTTAAGCCCGGGGGCGCGGTGCACAAACAGAGTGCTCAAATGTGCACAGTGCTGCTATTTCCTGGTTTAACTTTTTCTTCTTCCTTTAAAACCCGGTGCACGGCGCAAACACCCACTTAGGCAATGTAAAGAGTGCTAGGCAGATTCAGACACACCCCTTTGCTTAGCTGTGCTAAGCTAGGAGCAAACCCAAGCCACAGGGCTCCAGTCCGCTTACAGTATTCCTGACACCCCCCCCCCATGATGTCACCTAACTCCTAGACTTGCACCAAGCTATTCCTACTCTTACATTGTTGGGACCTGACTAGCATGCTGGGGAAAACTGGGATTCACTATCATTCCCCTCATTTGCATAGGATTGCCTGCTAATGTTTAGTTACATGTCTCACACTGAGTGACCCCCTTATCAACCACTACTCACTGCCCATGTTGTCTTCTTCCTGCCATTGACTTGCATGGCAGAATAGTGATTTTAGTTAGAATGTTTGATTTAGGTTTATTTTGTTATTTTCCCCCGATCCCATTTGCACACCGCTGCCCTACGCTTAAACAGCCGAGATTGGCTAAAAAAAAATAAAAGTTGATATTTTTATTTTTTTGGCTGTTTGCAATGCCAATGGCCTTATACTTGGCAACTGACATGCTTCCTTACTGATATGCAGCCTTTATTTGGAGCTGTCACAGCTCTGTTTTGGATTTTGCAGAAATGTACTCGGTTACTAACTGAGTGCATTTCAGCAGATTGTCCTGCATGGCCGGTTGAATGCTTCCTGGATCGCAAATTCACCTCATTTCATGGATTTCTCCTGCAAATGGGGTAATTTGCATACAGGGGCTTAGTCCATGCAGGACTAGTGCAGGCTGTTCCTGGATCGCACAGCAGACATATTGCCTGCTAGAGCTCTTGCACTGATCTTGCACGCCATGCAAGGCATAGAGAATCTGTGAGAATGGTTTCACCTTCAGTGTTTTCTTGCAGACCAAAGATCCTTATGTTTCTCCTTTCCCTGTTTTCTAAGTCATCTATTTTGTTAAACAGCCATGTATTCTATTTAAGCAGAATTTCTTTTTGGAATTCTTCCTTTTTGAGTCTCCCTTCAATGTCATTTAGAGAAGTCTCTATATTTGTTATTTTTGTATGGTGTTGCTGCAATAGTTCCTTAAGAGTATCAGTCTGTTTCTGAGAATCTAATTTGAGGTTTTCCAAGTCATTTTTAAAGTCATTCATATTCAAAGATAGTTCCTATAAGGTAGATGTCATCAATTGCAGTTCTTTTTTCAAAGCAGCATCTGGGTGAGAATTCCTTGAGTTGTTCATATTCAGTGGCTCAATATATCTCCAGGTTACTTGACAGGAAAATGTTTGTATAGCTCCACCAAAATTGATATTTATGTAGTTTAGTAGTTTATTTATAGATTTCTGACATTTTAAACTTGAAAAATAATATTTTCCTATATTATACTAGTTCTTGGAGCTCTCAAAATTCACTGCTCTCAGTTGGCCATCTAGGCTCTGCCCCTCCTAGTTTAGATTCTGGCATCATTTGCACCACAAATCTTGGCACTCAAAATGAGTATGAGCCACTGTGCAGTGTCACCATTTGATACATTTCTGCATCAGTCCGCCATTTTAGGTTCCTTCATTTGCATAATAATGTAGTTCATTTGTATGGGGTTTCAACTTACATGTCATTACCCACTCATTTGCATGCATTGCATACCATGTTATTTTGCCCATTGTGCAGCTCTTCTTGAAATCTCTCACATCGCACTCATGGTCACTACCCATGTTAATTTCTGCCGTACAATGTGCTATCTATGAATCCTTTTCTTAATGCTGTTGTCCAGTGTCCATTGTGCAAGGGTTTTTGGTGAGGTACTATGTTGTACAGGAGAAAGTTTATCAGTGCCTTACTTTCCACATACAAATACAATGGCACCATATATTCATTTTGAGAGGACTTTTGCTAATGGCATTCTCCTTTCACGTCAGGTGTTATTAAATGTTTATGTCTGAAAATTACATGTAGTTGTTTTTTTTTTTCACCTTGGGAATGGTAATTAGAAAGTGCTCCTTGAAACTAGGATCCTGATCAACAGTTATTGTATGGTAGCAGGATGCAAATTCAAAATCAGTATCCAAGTTCAGTTGTTATTAGAATGTGACAAAAAAAGAAGTTGCTGTTTTGTGACAAATAAGCTTCCCAGCTAACTGAAAAGTAGAAGATGGACTCTGTGTAAGTTAAAAAATAATTTGCGTAGGTCTCATTTCTGTTTTCAATAGAGGAATGAAATCTATACTTTTCTTCTGGTCAGTGCACAACAGTGATAATATACACACACACGCACATACATATATATATAGGTTTACAATCAAAATGTCGATCGCACATTGGCGACACCACTAACGTGAACTCCAAACAGTGATGGTTAAAAATGTCGAACACTGGTATTCTGAGCTGCAAAATCCCATTTTAGCACTTGTTTGTAGGTGTGGAGTGGTCAGAAATGTCAACTCTTGGTGTTTTCACAGCCTTCTGAGAAATCATTATTATGGATTTTGTGTAAAGGAGTCAAAGAAATGCACATTTGGTGATGGGCGATCGACATTTTGATAGTATACCGTATATATGGATCTACTTCTAAATTTCAAAGTTTCAAAACTTTGAATTTCTTATGATCGAGACCATAAGACTGAAATTTTGAAAGTTCAAAATGTAAATAAATAAAAAAGAAAAAGAAAAAAATATGTTTTTCTTTACATTTTTGTAGTGGGGCAAGCCCCCTGCGCCTTCCACACCCTCTGCTAATTAAATATACCAACTCTGAGATTGCAATACTGAGAAGAAAACAGTAAATATAGCATTCCGTGCAGTACTGTTATCTCCATTTAAACAGTTCGAAGTTTCATCACTTTGATCTTACAGTCTGGATCATAAGAAATTCGAAGTTTTGAAATTTTGAAATTTAGAAGTAGACCTATATATATATAAATAGATATAATTACATGTGTTTGTGCATGTGTGAGTGTGTGTCTGTCTGTGTCTGTGTGTGTGTGTGTGTGTGTGTGTGTGTGTGTATATATATATATATATATATATATATATATATATATATATATATATATATATATACATACATATATATATATATATATATATGTATGTATATATATATTTATTTATATACGTATATGGTATAAGGGCCTGCAAGTGCTGTTATGATAGCTTGCAACATACTGCCTCCCTACCATTTACTCTAAACAACAAGTGGCCTAACTCCATCTACCCCAATCTTAAATATTTACCTAGCCCTCCCATCACCCAACTATATTAAACTGTATAGCCCTACCTGAGTATAACTCTAGCTATGACCTGAGTCCTCAATCCCACACCTAAAACTCCACTACCCTCCCTAAACCTAAAATCCCTGATTGCTCCCTTGCCCTAATGTCCCAGATCACTGCCTAAAGCTAAAGCTCCACTCTTACTTCCAAATCCTAAACTCTGCAATTAACTATAAAACTCTCTTTTCACTCCTTCACCCTCAACTACCCTCCTGGTTCCTATCGTAAAACTCCCCTCTGGCTCCATCTTCTGACTGAAACACTAAACCCCACTCTTACCCTCACCAATTGTCTCCCAGCTGCTGCTGCACCTACCTTGCTCAGATTCAGATAATGTGTGCTGGTAAGCTGTGGCAGCTTCGCCCTCTCTATACAGGACTGTCACAATTTACCCAAACTCAGATTCAAGTTTGAGTGAGAGCAGCAACCTGTGTGAGCTACAAGTCCCTCAAGTCCCTGACTTTGAGACAGTGGTCTTTGAACCCCTCAAACTCTGTCACTTCTAGCAGATCTATATAATAGCTAGAGGATGGCTGATAATCACACAGTTAATGTCCTTAACATATTCTCTTGGTTTAATTTCTCAAAGTCTTTTTGGGTTTCTAATA
This sequence comes from Protopterus annectens, assembly GCF_019279795.1. Taxonomy (NCBI): domain Eukaryota; kingdom Metazoa; phylum Chordata; order Ceratodontiformes; family Protopteridae; genus Protopterus; species Protopterus annectens. The sequence goes on along the minus strand of NC_056737.1, from coordinate 636,809,313 downwards.
CCATGATGGGAATGGACCCCATTCCTAATTCAAAGTATGATTAAAGTTCATGAAATTAGTATCGTTTCAATCCTTGATGTTAGCCAGAAGTGCTCTTCACAGCACCCACAATGTGCCAGAATTAACTCCAAATTCATACTGAGTCAAGTGCATCAGTAGCATATCTAAATACAATTGTAAATTCTTTTTTATGAGACCCATTGTACCTGCTGTCATTGGAATTCTCTGAGTATCCCTCTTTCACATTGCCCTCATTTCTGTCTGCAAATCCTGGTATTTTAAGACCGTGTAATCACTCGGCTTAGCAATAACAATAATAAATGCTATTATACAATGCCTCCTCTAAAACGTGCACGCTGATTGGCCAACCCAACCAGTGTGCCCATTGTAAATCCCTCAATATACTAACGGAAAAGGTCCGGTCGCCCGGACTTTTTCCGTTAGTATAAAACACTGTCTCGCTATGTTAAAAGAGTTTAACATAGCGACACAGGTTTAAAAAAAGCAACGCAGATCTCCGTTGCTTTTTTTAAAGCTGTCTTGCTATGTTAAACTCCTTTAACATAGCGACACAGTGTGTTGCTTTTTTTTTTAACCTGTCTCGCTATGTTAAATGAGTTTAACATAGCGAGACAGCTTTAAAATAAGCAACGGAGATCTCCGTTGCTTATTTTAAAGCTGTCTCGCTATGTTAAACCCATTTAACATAGCGAGACAGTAAAAAGCAATGGAGATCTTGCGTTCTCCGTTGCTTTTGCCCACAGCTCTGATGTACTGTGTAGGCATGCGCAGTACATCAGAACTGCCGCGGAACACCAGACAGCTGCGGAAGGGCAGCAAAGAGGCATTATACAATGCCATTATTTAAGAAAAGTAATTATTTCTTTTCTTAAATAATGTCATTAATATAGTAATAACTCACTTCTGGGTGTGGTAATGCTGGATTTACCCACGGTTGTCTTTGTTTGGTCCCTCGGGCTTCGCCCTCGGGACCAAACCATGCCAACCGTGGGTAAATCCAGCATTACCCACACCCAGGCGTGGGTTATTGCTATACTATTCTCCTCTTTTTAGGGATTACTATATCTGGTTTTCTCACATCTATTTATTTGATCTGTTGGTAATGGATAATCCTATGTGATATAAACGTCATCATTCTCTGTGATACTTTGTGGCTCATGTTTTCAATGCTTTTCAGCTACTTCAATACTGTAATGTTTACACAATCAGCAGTCTTGGCAAATTATTATGGCTTTCAGTGTACAGGCCCTCTGCCTTTAGTGTATCACTCTCAGCAACAGGATACGAGTCTGTTTTCAGTTCTGTTTTACAGGATGTACATTTGTCTGTTTCTTCCACATGTTCAATGGACTTTGTAAACCAATGTATACGTAGTGTAGTCCACTATCCTGGGCCGCCAATATCAACCTTTCATCTTTTGGTTTAAATTCACCTCTCTTTAACCATTCCAGTATCAGATCCTGATCGACATGAGGTTGTTCCAGGAGTTGTCTGTATTTGCAACTATATTTATGCTTTTTTCACATTTTGTGCTTTCTCATGTGATCCTTCTCCTTATATTCTTTCTTTTTTTGTTTAGCACATTCTGTTTCTGCCTGATTTTTGTCTAATTCTGGTTTGATTTCCATTCCTGCTTGACATCAAATATGGTTTTGCTGAACTAAGCAGGGAGATCATTTTAGACTTGTTCTCCTCATGTTTTAAAACTTTCACTGTTTTTGGATTTGGTGAATTCAGCAGATATGTATGCAGACCTATGACTACAGATCTTATACATGTAATCAAATTAGAGGAGGACCTTACCTCCTTCAGAATGAAAAATATATAATATTGGTATCCTCTGATTTTTATATATCAATTGATAAGTATGAAGCATTCTTGTTTTCCTGTCCAGCTGATCCAGTACCTTTTGGGGCCAGTCAGTTACCAAAAAAACTGTTAAGTCAGAACTGGAAGAGCAAATGGATTTATAGCTTGGAATTTAGTGCTAGATGTCAGGGCTGTTTTCAGTATTAATTTTATTCTTCTAAAATATTCCTTACTGAGTTTTATTCAGACTTGTTCACATTTTATCAATCCTTCATAAATTCCCAAATATTTATACACTTCCTCCTACTCAGGTTCCTTTATATCACATTCCTGTCCCAGATTAATATATATATATATATATATATATATATATATATATATATATATATATATATATATATTTATGTTTGGTGTTGCAGCTTTCTTGCTTTAAATGTTACTTTTGTACATTTATCAAGACAAAATGACACTCTTATATAATCTGAGAAGGTTTTGATCACTTGTGATCACCAGCCAACCTACCTTATCAGGAATAAATCCCACCATAGTAACCAACCCATTCTTAGAATAGTTCACAACAAAAAGAACTTCAAAGCCAAGGACCTAAACAACGAACTAAAATACTGTAACTGGTCTTCTCTAAAACACCTACCCTTAGATGAAGCGGTAGATTACTTTAACTCAACTTTCCTCAAAATCCTAAACCGTCATGCACCGGCCCATACCATCAGAGTCAAAACAAACTATGCCCCTTGGTTAACAAAAGACACTAAAACCATAATGAAGGATAGAGACAGAGCCTGGGCTCAATATCATAAACTTAAAACCACTATCTCAAAACAAAACTACTTAACACTCCGGAACAAGGCCAAAAAACTAATGAAACTCAATAAAACCAATTACTACAAAACCTTACAAGAAAAACATGCTCACAACCCTCAAAAATTCTGGGCCTCAAATAAATTACTGCACCCAGATAAAGCCGCCACTCCCACACCCATAGTACCAACTGACAAAGAGGACACCCCCCACACAATTCAACAAATTCTTTACCGAAACAGTTCTAGCTCTAACACCCTAAGTAGCACCACTGGCCCTACACCTTCTCCCACCCCTACTAATCCCAATACTCAACAAAATCCCACTAGTTTTTCCTTGTCTCCAGTGCCTACAAAACTTAGTACTAAACTCCTCAAAAAACTAAAACCAACCACGTTGTCAGCTGACAAACTTTCCGCTGATTTCCTTCAACTATCAGCAGAAACCATAGCCTACCACATGTCTATCCTCATAAATAATTCCATATATGAATGCAAAGTACCTAACCTGTGGAAAATATCACATATTATTCCACTCCACAAAGGCGGCAACTCCCTTGAGCTCACCAACTACCACCCAATCTCAATTTTATCACCTTTATCAAAAATACTAGAGAGAGTAGCACATTCACAACTAATGCAGTACTTCCTGAAAAATAACCTTATATCTACATCTTAACATGGCTTTCGACAATCCCATAGTACCACAACAGCACTACTGTCATATACCAACAGTCAACAATCATAGAAACAATGGACTTTTCGTATCCTCTGTATTCTTAGACTTATCTAAATCCTTTGATGTGGTTAACCACAGCATGCTTCTCAAAACTCTATCTACGCTTAACATAAACTCCTCCACTATATCATGGTTCAACAGCTATTTATGAGGCCGCCAGCAAGGAGTTCTTTGGCAGGACCCACTGTCCTCCCTTCTACCTGTATCCATAGGAGTCCCTCAAAGTTCCATACTTGGTCCTTTGTCCTTTACTATTCTCCCTATTTACAAATCTGATAGCTGCATCCCCACCCTCTGGCTCTATAGTGCAATATGCAGAAGACACTACTATCATATGCATCACCCCAACCTTAAGCAAACGTCAAACAATAACACAACATAACTTTACTCTTGCTGAAGCATGGTTTTCTAACAAACTTATACTCAATCCCAAAAAAACAAAACAAATTCTCTTCAGTCCTGGTAGATCTCCTCCTCCGAACAATGATTTCACCATAAACTCCAAGAATAATACCACAATCACCTCAACAGCACACACTAAACTCCTAGGAGTAGTAATGGATAACAATTTTAAATTGATGCACACATAGCCCAAGCAATCAAAAAAATAAAAAAAGCTTGGTCTCTTGTACAGGAACAAGCAATTCATGACCAATTTTACCAAAGCCACTATTGCAAGAACTCACCTATTATCCACCCTCCTGTATGCCTCCCCAATCCTGACTAATCTTCACCACAGCGAACAAAACAAAATGGAATCTTGCTATAACAAGATTGCCAAGTTTGCTACGGGTGCCTCTAGTAGATCCCATCACTGTCTTTACCTCAAACAGCTCAACTGGCTTGAGCTACCCCAACTACTTCTTACTAATCAACTCTCTATAGCTCACAAATTGTACTACCTCCCTGACAAAACTCCAGTACTACAAGATCTAACACAGCCCTACACCACCCGAGCCTTAAGATCCATCAACCAAAATCTCATAAATGTCATCAAACATAGAAATGAAGCTGGTAAAACTCTCTTTGCCTGTACGATAGCCAAAATCTGAAACTCACTCCCAAATCACATAACTTCTACAAGCTCTGCTTCAGAATTTAAGAAACTTCTCAAAACTCACTATTCCAACAACTGGCTTTGCCTATGTGACTCCCCAGGCTAATCCACTAGATTGCAGTATTGAAAGGATTCTGCTAAAGATCACCTACGTCTCTCTAACCTCTGAATACTTATTCTTACCTAACATGTAACCTGTCCTATTGAGTTAAAAAAAATTATTTTTTTTTCCTGAAATTGATTTATATGTCTATGAAGAAATGTAAAATATGTTCTTGTATGTCTATTTGTATGTCTTAAAGGTATGTTTATGTATTTGATAATATGTATTTGTATACACATTCAACACGTATGTATCATTGTGTTAAAGTGGAGCTTTTCTCCCCGGGCCTCTGCTGAAAATGGTCCTGCGTCCAGTCGGACTTTCCCGGTCATCAAATGTAAAATAAAATAAAAAATAAAATCAACTCTACAGTTTTAAATCATGCACAAAAAGAAGATGAGAAGTCTTTACACTTTGTTGTTTCTGGGAGCCAAATCTTATCCATGACCTAATATGTTAAGTAGACAGCTTAATGGCTAAGGGCAAGATAAAAGAACACCCTGGAATATCCCCTTTGAATTTTTATTCCTAGGATAATAACGTGTCCTTTATCATGCCTTAGCTGCAGAGTGGTTTGCCACTGTGATGTAACTGATCAGTGAAGTGTGTATCTTATACATCTGCAAGTACTTCTTTATCCTTGGACAGTGGGGTACTGTCAAATGCTTTTTTGTAGTCTGTCCATGCCATACTTAGATTCTTCTCCTTTTTACAGTTCTCTAGTATGACTTTGTTTAACAACAAACAATTCTTTATTCCACGTGACTTTCTTTTGTTATATTTTTGTTCTGTTGCCATGATTGAGTTTTTTTCTAAATGACTATAAACTCTGTTGGCTTCAGTTCCAGTATATAGTTTATGCATCATCGGAAGGTGAGTTATTGGTCTGTAATTTTTAGTATAATTTGCAGTTTCACTCTTAAGAAGAAGCATCATTTTTCCTGTTGCTAACCAGGTTGGTGTCTGTTCAGGATGCAGAAATAAGTAGTTCTTATTCAGGCCTAAATATTTGTGTAAAGATGTTAATATGTTTAGCCAAAAGTTAGGTGCTGTATCCATTTAGTAGCTTTTCATAATTTTGTTTCAATTTCTCTGGCTGTTACTTTATCCCATTTCATATCCTGTGCATTTGAACTTCTTACTATTTCTTTTACTTCTTCTATCCATTCAGCATCTTTGTTATTCTACAGAGTCTTCATAAATATTTCTCCAAAATCCATCTATATCTTCTTTTTTGGTGGTGTTTCTATTCCTTTTGCTTTGTTTCCCAGTTCTCTATAAAGCTTTTGTGGGCCATCAGTTAATTGCTTATTTTGTCCTTTTCCTTTACATTTATCTGCATATCTTCTACGTTTTTCTGCCTATGTTGATATCTTTAGCTTTTTATTTGCAGTAGTGTATGATAAATGTTGGTCTGTTCTGATACCACTCGTTGCTTTTATCACATCTGACTTTCTAAGTAGTTTGTTTCTCTGTTCCATTTTCTATATTCTTCCAACAGCGACACGCTTTTTGTCTTAATTGCTTTATAGTTTTCTCTGATGCTTCGATGATGGCATTTGATTTCTTCCCTTCCTTTCCCTTATTGGTCTGTGTTTATGTGGTAAGACTTTATCTGTTATTAGTTTAGCTGCACAGTAATATATCCTAGTTACTTCTGTTATTTCACATGAATTTCTATTACTAGTCTTGATTACTGCGTTCATTTGTTTTATCAGACTTCTGACATTTTGGGTCTCATTAAATTTATGTAGTCTATTTCTTTCATCAATTTTAGTATGTCTGTCCATCACTGTTAAATCAAGCAACTCTTCCCTTACATTATTTTTTTTTAAACTGAGGGCACATTCTTTGTTTTCCATTTCCTGTGGGCCTTTTACAGATAATTCCGGAACATCTTCCTGTGACATAGTCTCTTCAGCTGCTTCCTGCTTCATCTTGCTTTATCCGTTGCTCTTTCATATTGACTGCATAAAAGTTGCCACTGTTTCCTGCTCCTTCCCTTGCTGTGCAACTCAAACTAAATTTTTGTACTGGCTTTCTGCTGAAGGATCCTGAGTATCTTCATGTGGCAAGTGGTCAGTTGCTTCATTTTCCACCTGTTCTCTTTAATTTGAGGACTCATTGTTCCATCATGCTATGGTGTTGTCAGAGTTTGATTTGCTGCACTAAATCCTTCATTTCACTGGTAATCCATAACTTCAGTTTCTATTTCTTTAACTTTTACATTACTAATCCTCTTTTCTACTCCCCCTTTTGTTTTCTTATTTATTTATTTTTGTATTGTAAAATTTTCCATATCCAGATGCCTTTGCCTGTATTTCTCTTCAAATATCTTTGGTGCTGTTTTTTTGTATTGATTGTTTTACTTTCTCTTTTACATAAATACTGCACCATATTAAATCTTTTTCTTTCCCATATCCATATTTCTTCTTCAGATGTCTCACGCTCCACCTGTTTCTTCTTATTTTGGGGACTCATTGTTCCATCATGTTGTGACATAACCTGTGTTAGACTTTCTACAATAAATCCTTGACTTTGCAGGTATTCCACAACTTCAGCTTTTATTTAACTTCTAATTTACTAATCTTCTGTTCTAAATTCCACCTTTGTAATCTTATTTTTTGTACTGAGAAATTTTTCATATCTGGGTGACTTTGCCTGTATTTCTCTTCAAATATCTTTGGAGCTCCTTTTTGTATTGATTAGTTTGGCTTTCTTCTTTGAATAAATATCGCTTCTTATCAGATCTCTTTTTCTTTCCCATGTCCATGTTTCTTTTCTATACTTTCAAAAATCTCTAGGTTTTGTGTTTTCATATTTTTGCACTTCCTCTGTTGCTTCTTTTCCCAGGAGCCCAGTGTTTCTTGGTCTATCGTTTTTTCATGGACTTGTATTAATGAACACAAATTTGCATTTGAGAATTTTGACAGTTTTTCTTGTGCAAGTATTTTTCTTTCCTCTAATTTTACTTTTAATCTTTTTGAGTATCATCTTTGTGGAATTGTTGGGCTTCTTGCATAATAGTAACAATACATAATTTCTTCCTTAACCTCAATAGTCCACTCTATCATCTTTATGGCTATTTTTGGCATGTCAGTTTCTGTGTTTTTTGTGAATTCCTACTTTCTTCTACAAAGTGTGCATGTGTGTGTGTGTGTGTGTGTGTGGGGTATCCTCCCTCTGATCCTGGCCTAACCCCATTGTAGATCTGTTTCTTTGAGTTAAGAATTATACACCATCATTATTTCCAGTCCTGGCACCAGTGTGCATACCAAGATTGGGCACCTTTTTATCCTGGGACTTGTGTACCCTGCTTTTTTATTTTTTTAACCTACTGCTGTGCGTGATATATGCTATATAAAATACAGTCCATATATTAGTGTCATCATGGTGAGATTTTTTAAAAAACAGGGTGTAACTCATAAAGGTAGTCACCAAGACATGAGGATGAACTCTATTTCAACAATGCTACTCTCCTTTGCTTGCTGATCTTATCTCTCCATTTGGACCACTAGCATATTTCTGTGTAACTAGTCTAATGAACTTGAGACTAAATATCAATTAGGTACCTCATCTTCTTCTTCTTTTGGCTTTTTCCCGGTTAGGGGTCGCCACAGCGGATCACCTGTCCATTTTATGATTGGCAGTGGAGTTTTTACAGTGTCGAGTTGCCAGCCCGGCGCCCAATCTTCCACAGAAGGCACATACATGTACACACTCACATCTAGGGCCAATTTAGAGTGTCCAATCCACCTACAGCATGTTAGGTACCTCATGATCTCCTAAAAAATAAAGAATCAGTTAAGTGAGTATTGGCTTGCCTTACCTACCCCATATAGTCCAAGAAATGTAAAGCTCAAATTGTTTCTGGTTTAAAAAACAGTTTGCAGCATGCAGTGTCTGTTTGCTGAATTCATGTAGCATATAAAATAGGTAAACTTCTTTTTGCATAATGTTGAAATCCTGGTAAACTCTTAGCTGAATAGGAAAAAAAACTGTACATAATTCTAATGCACCTATTTCAAAACAAATCTATATATTTTCTGTTGTGTTTTGTTTATATAACGTCTTTTTCATGCAGTTATACACTGACATTGAAGGGACAGAGCATAAAGAAGAGAACAAATCAATAAAATCACTCTTTTTAGTTTGTTTAGGGACAATTCTGAAATGCATTTATTTATAATAACTATTAAAATAGATTAAAATCTTGTATTCTGTAATTGCTCCACTGAAATGTGAAAAACTTTGCTGTAGATGAATTGTTTTTCATTTGTTGTATGGGTTAACTGGGTAAGTACACTTGTACACAGTTACATGATTGCTATTACTTAGAGAAGATATGGGCACATGATTCTTGCACAAAAGGCAAGTATTTGACTTTCTTCTTTTATAACAAATACCAAGTTTATCCCCTCAGAAATACCCTCTGAGGTTCCATTATCTATAAAAAAAAACTGCCTTAACTCTCACTTCCATTAAATGCTAACTGTGGTGCATGGAGCATTGCGATTATGCTCCAAAACTAGAAACAAGAAAACCTGTTACGTACTACTGTAGCACGGGACTCAACAATAACAGCACTTAAAAAGGTGTGTAACAAATGTTACACACCCCTAGACTCTGTTACAGTTTGGTCTCACAGAAGGGACACTCCTTCAGCCCTTGAATATCTTTCTTGCTATAAAAACAGAAGAAACAGGTACTCCAATGCGATAAAGGTTGTGGAAATAACAAAAGGCAATAATCCAAAGAATAAAATCCACAGACCAACCATGACAGCTCCAAGTAAAAGTTTAATTCAGTAAAAGATGTAAAAGGTTAGAGTTTTCATGCCCTTACAAGAGCACTTCTTCAGACCACCAAGAAGGGATCAGCCAATGCAACCACATTCAAGTAAAGTGGACTTTTTGATGTATTATACAAGTGATACACAAATATTTAGTGATATTATTAAGAGAAATTGGCCATCTTTGCTTGTAGATAAGAAAATTGCAGAAATTGTAGGTCTGTACCCTCATTTTGTTTTCAGAAATAAAAATTCACTTGAACGTATTTTATGTCATGGACAAAAAGTGAGAGTGAAGAATCCCATATTGGGAGATACCTCACCATGTGGTTCATGTAGATATTGTGAATATATAGACAGTGAGAATATATTTATACATCCTATCACTAATCAGCAGTTCAAACTTCAAGTGAAAGCAGATTGCTCTACTGCAAGCATAGTTTATTTAGCATGCTGTCAAGCATGCTCTTGCTTTTATATAGGAAAGACAATAAGAAAGTTAAAGGCAAGGATAAGAGAGCATCTTTTAGCCATTAGGTATAGAGATTATAGAAATGCTCTTGCAAAGCATGTAGGTGAAACAGAGGAAGTACATAATTTTAAGTTCAGGGTTTCAGAAAGGAAGGAATATAGGCAGCATTTAGGAGACATCAATAATATAGTAGAGCAAAGTGAAGTTAAATGGATAGTAAGAATGCAGGCAGATACACATCCAGGGTTGAATAGATGTGTAACTTTAAAACATATATTGAAGGCCCGTAATCTATTCAAATGATTATGACATCACTTGTTAAGTAATTAGTATTTTAATATATAAGAAGTGTGTTTTTAAGCTGTTGTATGATGGTCTGAAGAAGTGCTCTTGTAAGGGCATGAAAGCACTAACCTTTTAATCTTTTAGTGAATTAAACTTTTACTTGGAGCTGTCGTGGTTGGTCTGTGGATTTTATATTTTGGATTTTTCTTGCTATGCTCACTGAAGTTTACAGATGTTAGTCTGTAAGTAACTTATTTAAATTACGGCAGTATTTAAAAACTGTCTGACTTTTTCCTTACTAGATGTCTATGCAACAACACTCACTAAGGCTTTACTGGCTTTGAAAGCTGGTAAAACACTTTGCATGACTTTTTCTTTTGCAATTGATAGTACATGCAGTAGGTAAGACCCCATGCACTACAAAGAGTTATAGTCAGGTGTCATCGATCATTACCCATTATTGTGTTCTCGACATGGTACATTAATAAAGGCCTTTGACTGAAACTGGTCTGTAACTGTGGAGACTTATTAAAAGTCTTTTTTCCCCTATTTGTGTGCTGGCTGATGTTTTGATAATTTGTTCTCAACATGGATGCCAGGATTCATCTCTCAAGCCTCGCTCTTGAGGTGAATTTCTCGGCATCCATGTCTCAAACACATAATATCTGGGTTGCAGTCAGAGCCCCGATCATAACCCATCTAATCTGGGTCATTTAGTGTGGAACTTTCTCCTCAATCAGATCTGTGACCTTCCCCAACTACAGTCTTTTAAAACGTCTTTACTCAGTTACTTCACTTCCTCCATATGATTCCCACAGACCATCTCTAATATCTACGATTTGCTGTTATTTCTACCTCCTCACCTTAGACTTCAGCCATTTTCATTTCCCATAAATTCCTCTCTTTCTGCAAATGTTACTGTTTTACACTGACTGTAAAAAAATGTTACTTGGAACCATGCTCAGATAATATCTCCTTTTTATTTGATGTCAGTTATTAATGCTGTTCTTAAAGATATATCTCTAGCTAATGTTATCTGCTAAAGACATACAAGCTATAGAAGATTATGATTGGGTCTGTGACTAGAACCAACTTATTTTGTGTTCAAGACATGGATGGTGAGAAATTTACCTTGAAATTAAAGCTGAAGAGGTGAAGCTTGGCATCCATGTTGGGAACACATGATAGAAGGTTATGACTGGAGACCCAGTCATGATTCGTTGTAGTGCATGGTTCATCTGCTCCATGTACAACCAGTTACAGATAAAAAAAAAAAAAAAAACAGAGGAAGAAAACAAAAGCACAAAGTATATTACTAGCTTTCCAATAGACAGCAGGCAACAGCAAAGTGTCCATATGAAGAAAAAAAGCCTTTAAGAGCTGTTAGACACTTTGTTCAGACATACGTTTTATGCATAATGCGGCAGAGGGAAGTATCTTACAACTCTGAAAACTGTTTTACATTCTGACACTGTTCTTTGCAGGCCAGTATAGAACCATACCACAAGACTTGATCTTAACAGTGTATATTACTTTCTGATTATTGTTACTTTATTCTCACCTTCAGACCCTGGTCAAAGCTGAAAAGATTTACTTGATAAATTCTATTACCAGATTAAGAAATTACACACAGTAAAAAAAATAAGTGATAGCATTTGTATTTTCCAGAACTTGACTTAGTTTATGTACCTACCAATGTCCATATATATAGGGAGTTTTCTTTTACAATTAGCAGTTCATCCCAGGCTCATCATTTAATTGTGGATGTGACTGTTGCATGTTTATACAGTGTGGGTGGATGGGAAGTGTTTTTTTTTTTTAATAACATGAGTCCAAGCTTATGGATCACAATGGGCCTTTTTTTCTATTTTAGGGATGCAAACATGTAGATTGACCGATTTCCAACGTTAATGATGACATGTATATGGTTGGGGGGGTGATGGACTACAAAACAAAGCAATCTTTCTGAGGTGTATAAATCAGTCTGCTGTGTGAGATGTGTGTTCTTGTTTATCAGTCATTTACATCAGACAGATGTGCTGGTGGTTCTTGCAATCACTGACAGCCTTGGACTCTTCCATAACATAACAGAAATGTGCTGATGATCCCTGCTACAATTTATATGTTTGGAATTCTCACCAACACTGTTAGCTATTGCTCCTTAATACCACTGCCATCCGTGGATGTCAGTGATTAAGCAGTGGACAGTTAATAGAAAAAGAAACCCCGTTCATCTTTTACATTGCAGTGGCCAACTCAACCACCACCAAACTGATATCTTATTTTCTCGTGTATGTAAGCCACACATTAAATATTGTTAAAGTTGTAGGGCATGCAATATGCTTAAACCAATGCAACAATACCTGGTTTTTTTTTTGTTTTGCAATTTATTTAATTTTGAGTATGCAAACTTATTGCTCCCTCGGTGAAAGTCAACACTGTAATGTCTGTGTTTTCCTAGTTAAAAGATGTATAAGGAAGCAATACAAAAATAGACATAGAAAAACAAATAAATAAAAAATATCTGAGTTGGTGAAGGTATGAATAACAATATTAACAGTGTGTTGAATATAACATTTAACCATGTCTTTATACATTGTGACAACTTATAAGTGAACAGAACTCTAAGAAGGTTAGTGCCCCTTGGATGGAATAACAAAATATATCATAGTCTGTATTAGATGAGGACATCCATTCTAAGGGAACTGACAAAGATGATGTTTGCAGTTTGTTCCATTGAAGTATGAGCAGATAATATTTTAATCATCTTTATAATCATGGTAATAATGATCTTACATGTACTTTCTGTGTAGATTAAATTACAAATGAACGAAGCTTTGTGGCAGATGCCTTTAGGAAACAAAGTGCATAGTGTTCTTTGGCTGCTTTATGTTAAACTGTATTTTGTCTAGATTAAGAAGAAAGACAAAAATCAGCTATCCCTAAGGACAAGCGCACTATTTCTCAGGCAAAGTATAACTAAAGTAGAACACAAGGATTACTGTGATAGCACTGAAAGCCTTAGCGTATATGTTTATCTGATTAAATCAGCTACAAGTAGTGACAGAGCCTGCTGTGTTAATGGATTTTGTATAATAAAGACCATATTATCCATTAATTTGAAACTTCCTTGCTTTAATCTGAAACAGTGAAACAACAAAATAAAGTGTAAACAGGGAATTCATCTCAGATTATATATGATCTGTTATTTTCACTAGCATGGAATTTATGATGTTTAATGTGATTTCATTTACATAAATGGTGGTTCTGCTTACTTATTTTCTTTGCTATCTTCATCCCATCTCATGGCCTAAATTAAATTTTTCTGATGTGTAATTCATTATGCATTCAGTGGAAGCCTAACTAAAGATACATACTCTTAAAATGTCCTTCCCATTTACATAGCAAAACAGACAGTCATTTACAATTAGACAGGACAAGGCTTGAAGAATCCAAATGTAACTCTCATTTCTGTATTTCATAAGCAAATTTGAAGTGAATATAATTTGAATTTTTGGAAGGTGGCCAAGCAAAAGATGTGGAAAAATAATTATGGCTAGTCTATATTATGCAGAATTAAAGAAATAGTTGCAGATGTGTATACCAGTCTGCAAAACACAACTTGCTGTGATAAGATGAATAAACACTACTAACAATGGTGTGAATTTCCTGAAGTCCATTTCTTTTGGCATTAATACTGATATCATCCACATGAATGATTCCATGGAATGGAGTTTTTGTTTTTTATGGCCAAAAAAAGAAAATGATTTGTGCATTTATTTCACTGTCAGGACCTGAATGTCTCTGAACAAATTAATGTTCCCTAGTTTTTCAAATGATTATGGGATATGATGATAATTATAACAAGTTGTATAAGTAAACTCAAAAAAGGCAGTAGAAATACAGATGAAGGAATACACACACACACACACACACACACACACACACACACACACACACACACACAGAGTTTGCATTACTTGCAAAGAAAATGATTGTTCCATTAAGTAGTGTGAAATACAATTAAAAGAAAACACCCCCAAACTAAGACAATTTTATTTTTCATTATATCTTAATACTCTGTGCACCAACAATGCAATCAGAATTATCCTATGTGTTTTTATTATATTTAAGAGAATTGGAGACCTGTCAGTCATGATGCGCATGAGGACTACTTGACCAAACTAGAGTCAATCCAAATATTGCCAAACACTCTGTTCATGGGGGACTTTAATTATCCCACCAACAACTGGGAAACCTGCTGTAGCCGTAACTCATTTGCGCAAAAGTTTCTTGACATGCCCTGAAACAAATTGTTCAAACCCCAACAAGAGGAACAAACATAAAAGATCTGGTCTTCTCTAACATGACAAAAAGATACAACACAGCAACCTTCGGATCTTCATTAGTTAAATCTGACCACAAATCAGTGGACTTTGAACTGGCACTAACACCAGAACTCACAAAGGGCAAAGTCAGAGTAAAAAACTTCACCAAGGCAAACTATACCCTCGTAGGGGAAGGAATAAATGCAGTCCAAGCCCCATCATCAGCTGGAAGTGATAACTACACCAAAGCTTACACTGAAACCCCGTGCAATCACTTATATAAGTGTGTAGACTTGGCTATTCCAGAGAGAATCAAAACCAGAGCTGCAAGTAAAAACAAGCCACCCTGGTAGACATCCAGCATCAACAAAATTTACAAAAAATGCAAAAAAGTTGCTGTCTAAGAAAACTAAGGCATCCCCAACAATGGAAAAGCACCCTTATCAGCTTCAACAGGTAAATAACACAACATGTCAAATCCGCTAAGGGTAACCTTGAGAAAAAGCTTGCAATCACATTCAAGAATAACCATAAGGCCTTTTACAGCTACATACGTAGCCTAAATGGTAGGACCCAAGCATATGCCAAATTAGTGACTAATGGCATCACAGACACACACTGATCCCACAGAGATAACAAACCTGCTAGCGGACAGATTTGGTGAAAAGTTCACTTCTCTATCCCCTCCAAACTTATCTCAAACCTTGCCGTCAACTCCCCCACCCTACATATCTGAAGAGCACATTATTAAAACCTTGTCTAAGGCAAAATATCCAACCTCTGTGGGACTAGACATAATCCTAGGCCATCTTCTAAATGAACTAAAACATGAACTAACATTATCATTAAGTACCCTCTTCAATCATAGCCTATCCACAGGCTTTGTTCCTGTGGAATGGAGAACAGCAACAATTATTCCCCCCACAAAGATGGCTTAGCAACAGACCCAGGGAATTATAGACCCATAAGTCTGACCAGCCTTATCTGTAAGGCCATAGAATGTATCTCATAAATAAAGATATATGTGATCTCCAAACTCTGGATTCAACCCAATTTGGCTTCATCAAGGGCAGATCCTGCCTGTTAAACCAGGTTAATTTATGTGAAAATGCGACCAGGGCCATTGACGAGAGCAAATCTGTGCACCCAGCATACCTCAACTTGACAAAGGCCTTTGACACAATCCCACACTCAGGCATTATTAATAAACTTAGCAAACTGAATGTAAACCCCTTTGTTGTAAGACAAGTTGCAACTGGGTCACAAACCAGTCACACACTATCAGAGTGGGTGACATCTACCAGCAGACCTGTCACCAACAGGTTGCCACAAGGATCAGTACTGGGCCCCTTACTGTTTGGTATATACTTCTCAGAAGTTCAAGCCAAAACTAAGGGGCCGTGGCTGACCAGATTTGTGGATGACTGCAAACTGGGTGTAATTGTTGAATCCCCAAATGATCTCAGTATACTTCAGGAGGGTCTTACACAAACCAACAACTGGTGTCTTAGTCATGGTCTCAAACTGAATGCAAAGAAATTCATCATCATTCCATTCAGTACAAACAATGTCCGTTCACACTATCAAATTACACCAATAACCTATGTATCAATAAAGTGGCAAGGGATCTGGGATCACAAATAGACTATGACCATAACTTTGACCACCATGTGTCTACTGTAGTAAATAAGGTCTTCTATGTAGCACACTTGACTAGCAAATGCATCACCTTTAGAGCAAAGGAGGTTTTAACCCCTCTATATACATCACTAATCAGGCCCATAATTGAGTATAATGCCCCTTTTGGCATGTACCATACAAAGCACCCATAGCAATTGGAGAGACCTCAGAGGTTTCTAACAAAGAAGAGCAAGGGACTTCAACATGTGCCTTACACAGACAGACTAAAGTCCTTAGCACTATACTCTGTATCATAGAGACTTCTTAGGGGACACTTATGCCTGGCTTACAGAGCTATCTCGGACCTAAACCTAATGAATCTGCTGCACATATGCAAATCAAATGGGACTAGAGCTACTTGTTCCAGGGACCTAAATATGACCTGCAACTTGAATAGGATGTGCTGGAGAGACAGATTTGTCTCCCAGTGACTGCCTCATCTTGGGAATAGGCTGCCAATTCATGTGAAGCAGAACACCTCTATGACACTGTTCAATAGGAACCAGGATGAGTGGATGGAGCACCATAAATTCTTATGGGGAATAGTGCCCATAGCTCTCCTGGACATAGGCAGTCATTACTAAATATAATCCTGGGTATTGACTAGAGTATCTATGGTGTTATATTCAGATGAAATGGCTAGGCTTGAAATGACCTCTGGGTTGATATCCGAGTAACCTCCTATGATTCTATGATCCTAGCATGGTGTTAATGTATGGGTAATGCCTGCTGAAAAACAAATCTGCTGCTTCATAGCAGCATATTAAGCTGCCTTGAAGCTCAATTAGTATTTATTTATTATTTTTTTTACTGGGAAAGTCCGACTTGGAACGAGCCAATTTTCAGCAGAGGCCCAGGGAAAGATGCGCCAAACACGTCTTTGAAACCGGAGTACCCACAGGAAACCCACACAAATGCAGGAAGGACATGCAAACTCTGCACAGAAGGCACCCCAGCTGAAAATTGAACCGGAGAGCCTCTTGCTGTGAGGCAATAATGCAACCGCTGCACGACTGTGCCATGTAAAGTTTTTTTTATCCTTTCCAAACAGTTCTTTGTCATTTATTGATAGTAAAAGTAAAAAAAAGTAAATTAAAGAAAAGAAGAAAGAAAAGCACGTGTGTGTGTCTGTGTGTGTGTGTGTGTGTGTGTGTGTGTGTGTGTGTGTGTGTGTGTATGAAAGAGAGTGAGAGAGAGAGAGAGAGAGAGTAAGCATGAGATAGTGAGAGGGACAAAGACAGGTCTGACTGTAACATGCAGTCCATCAGCATGGAGCTGTTAATCAACTAGAAGTGCAAAAATCTTAAGTCTCGCATTGTTGATAATCCTCAGTGATTTACCAGAAAATCAGTGCTGCTATGAAGCAGTACCTCATTATGTGGTAAAATCATTGAACGTAACAAGGAAAAGGGTGTGTGATTATAATGCCTTTTATTATATGATTTTTTTCATTCATTTGCTCACAATTGGACATTTGAGGTCTATTCATTCAGCAAAGTAGCTGTGACTGTTTATTTTTTGTGTGTGTTTGTGTGTATGTGTATGCATGCTTGTATGTGCTCGCATACACGTGTTTCTGTGTATATGTCTCTGAGTCTGTCTGCTTATACTTCTGAAAGTGAATGCCTGTGGTTCACTATATATATATATATATATATATATATATATATATATATATATATATATATATATATATATATATATATATATACATATATACATACATTTAATGCTTCACTTATATTTTGGATGTAAAATACTACCTCCAATAAAAATTACATTACAGCAAGTTTGAAACTCTAGGTGGAGGAATTATTTTATATCAAACGGATTTAAAAAGTATGTAGTAATAAAAACAAAATTGAATTAATTCCCCATTCTCTAAGCACAATAATGCCCCCCAGGGTTCGTGTTATTTATACATTTATTTATTTAGGTACTGACATTTGATTACTGGGAATGTAAAAGCCCATTTTCAGCAGAGGCCTGGGGAGAAAACATTCAAAGTATTACAAAACATTTTAAGAATAATAATTTTGCAGTCATAAAAAATAATGCAATTAAAAAAAACTACAGTTTAAATAATTATATCAAATTAGACATAATATGAAAGCATTGGTTAAGAATAGATACAAGTTGTATGACAATGATTTATTAGAGAAATCTTAACCGGTTTATAGAGAAATTAAAGGTAAGTTAGTATAACACAAACAGGAATTGCAATACAAAGTGAGAGAAAAGTAGGCTTATGGTATAATTAGCGAGAAAGCCATGGAAGAGAATTTGACAGAAGTAAGGAAGTGAGTGATGAAGGGAGAGTAAGGAGATATAAGGTATAAAGAGATATTTGTTCACATTTAGGGATATAGTTTATCCTGGTGTTGAACAAGAACAGAGCCAGCTTCTGGCTAGGAAGTCTTTGAGAATGGCTTTGAAGGATGGAAGGGGGTAACCTGACCTGAGAATCCTTATAGGGGAAATAATGGACCTTCCAGGGGTGGAGTGGCCCTCTACCTATAGTTTATGGTCTCATAACACCCCTGGGTAGTCCATTTATTTCCCCAGTAATGCTCACCCTGTCAGTCATTATTGCGTGCTTAATTTCTTGTATCCCAAAATGGCCACAATGTGGATTGCAATATGATTTGATACTGTTTTCAGTCTCTTTGTCCTATACCTTGAATGAAGTCTGGGTCCCTATAATATGACTTGTCCTAAACATTTTAATGAGTGTAGAGTGTTTCTTTTTCCTCCATTTTGTAACAGCGGTAGAGCAATGAGTTGCTGGACTTTAAGCTATTCTGCAAAAAATGATCAACTTGTCTGTGCTAACTATAAATTTGAAAAAGCCTTACAGTATCTATTTTCTTTTAGATTTTCTTTAAAGAAAAGGTGAAAAGCAGCTGTAGTTTGTTAAAAAAAATTCTCTCTCTCCCCCGCACTGTTGCTAAGCATGAAAGTTTTCAGCACTGCTAGGTCAGTGGCAGTTGCTTAGAGTTTCTAATACTGTGCCTTATTGGGATACATGGATAAAAGCAAGACTTCACTAGAAAAAAATAGAGGATTTACCAGTTTGTTCATTTAGTGTTCCAGTGCAATCCATTTCTGTTCTTCATATACATTTTTTTTCCAAAAACTAAAAATTGAGAAAATAGTTTTGCTTTAGATGTACATAGCACTTGGGCCCAACAAGACAGTGCCACAATGTAAAAATACGGGTGGTAGTCGATGAAATCTACTGAGTTTGCACTGTCCTGCTTAACTCATGTAGGCTAAGGCACATTGGTTTTTGAATAGGAAAATGTGTAGGACCCTCACATTGTGTGGTAGGGAAACAAATAGAAATAAAGACATGAACACTGCTGAGTGGTTTCTGGACATTAAACAGCATCTAACTAATATTACAAGAGAAATGGAATCAGTAAGAAAAAAAAGAGTAATATTTCTGGAACTGAATTCAACCCCGTGTCTTGGAGAGTACCTTCATGGTGTAGACCCTGATTTTATAAAATCTCACCAAGGTGACACTGATGTATATAGATTGTATTTAATACATCATGGCTAAAGGTATGTCAAAAAATAAAAGCAAGACTGTGTATACAGGCCCCGGGAAAAAATATCTACTCTTGGTGTACACACCATGCCAGGACTGGAAAAAAGACAGTGTAGAATCCTCAGATGATAGCAAAATTTTTACCACAGGATTAGGCCAGGTTCAGGGAGAAGGTGGTCCCCCATGGTAGAAAGAAGAATTAGTCCATAAAAACAAAACAAAAGAAAAAAATGATAGGTCAAGCATGGGTTATAGAGACAATAAAGTGGTCTGTTAGGGATAAGAGAAAAGTTAATTATTGTTGCTATTAGGCAAAATACCAAACATTTCCAGACAGAGGATATGCAGCAACAGTAAAAGAGGAATTAGAGGAAAGAAAAGTACTTGCACAAGAAAAAGTGTCAAATTCTACAGATTGTAATTTAAGATCCTTAATGAAACAGATCAGGGAAACGTTATCTAGATGAAGAAACAATTGGCCACCTAGAAAAGAAAATTGCAGAGGAAAATGTTAGAAGACTGGTAAAACAAATGAACTCAGTAATCCAGACTGTTAAGAGAAATCCATGTCATATAAGAAATAATAGGATGTATTACTGTGCAACTAAACTAATAACAGATAAAGTGTTACCACAAAAGCACAGACTACTAAAGGCATGGAAGGGAGCAAGTAGAATGCAGCTGTGGAAGCTTCAAACAGAGAAAACTATTTAGCAACTAAGACAAGTTATATAATTAAAAGCTATTTGAAAGATCGATGTGGTAAAAGCAAAACAGAGTATCAAAACAGAATAGGATTCATCATATACTGAAAATATATGCTCACAGAAAAAGAAGGTGTGCAGATACATATAAGGGAAAAATATTACATAAGAAAGTCGTCAATGCAAAAAAAATATTATAGAAAACAGGAAAAAGTCACAGAATCGCTATAAAAAAAAAAAAAAGAAGAACTTTGTACATATTGGAAAAAAACATTTATGAAGACCTTGCTAAACATAACAAAGATGCCAAATGGATAGAAGAATTAAAGAAAGTAAAGCGTTCTAACACAGAGGATATGGAATTGGGTAAAATAACAGCTAAAGAAACTGAGACGAAACTAAGAAAGGCTCCTAATTCAAAAACTGCAGCTGCACATACAGTACTTAACTTGTAGCTAAAGGTATTAAAATATTTACACAAAGATTTAGCCCTGAGTAAAAATGATTTATATGCACATCCCGAACAGACATTAACCTGATTAGCAAGAGGAAAATGATACTCCTTTTTAAGAGCAAACCTACAAGCCATGCTAAGAACTATAGAACAATAACTTGCCTTCTGACAATATGCAAGTTGTATACTGGAACTGATGCAGACAGTGTTAATAGCCACCTAAAAAAAGGAGTGGTAATAGAACAAAAAGATAATTAAAGAAAGTCATATGAAGCAAAGGATCATCTATTGATAAAAATGTAATAATAGAGAGCTGTGAAAAGGAAAGGATCTACATATGATATGGATAGATCACAATAAAGCATTTGACATCATTCCACATTCATGCATAAAAGAAAGCTTACAGATGTATAAGATACACCCTGCGTTGGCCAGTTACATTGCAGTTACTATGAAACCGGATACAAACCACATGCAGCTATTCTACGGCAAAGGCCAAATTATTATCCCACAGGTAAAAATTCAAAGGCAGATATTCCAGGGTGATTTTTTGTTGTCACTGCTGTTTTTCGTGCCCTTAACCCATTAAGCTATTTACATAATAGATGAGAACATGCTTATGCCTTAACTTCTAGAAGTCGTATTTGTTTAAAATCATCCCATCTACATTTTATGGATGAGCTAAACAACTATCAGATAAAGATATGAAAGCACAACAACAAATGGTTACAACTTTCTCAGATGATATAAGAATGACATTTTTTTCTGGATAAATGTGCAAAAGCACCATTTATAACAGAAAATTTGCAGCATCAAGAAAATAGCTTGGGACACAAATGTAATATGTTAATTATAATAGGAAGGAGTATATAAATACTTGGAAATATATGAAGGGTTGGCAAAAAAACATGAACAAATGAGAAAATAGCTTAATAAGGAATACTTCAGAATACTAAAACTAATACTAAAATTTGCCTTGACATGCAGGAATAAAGTGCATCCTATATATCAATTTGTTTTTCCCACTCTAACTTACAAATTTGGTCTGATTGAGTTTTTATATCACTATTGTTTCACTTCTACATCATTTTTCTATTCAATATTTATTTTGCAGAATCATATTGGTTTTGGGCATTTTTGGGACAGTACTGTTTGAATAAAATATATATTTGATAAGGAATAAAGCAAAATGAATTGATAATGGCTTTATGGCTGTAATTGTATTCTTTTTTATATATTAGTCAATGCTTTGGCCTTTGGGTGTACTTTATATTTCATAAATCAATCATTACAATATTACTTTATATCTGTATTCGTGTGTTGTATGTATATTATTACCATATTATAATTTTTATTATTGTCATTATTATTCTTATTTTTAGTTTTACTGTATGTATAGTATGTTATTGTTTACTGCAATAGTAATTTATTTTTGCCAATGTTGTAGTTTACATTTGTAAAATCAAATCCGAGTTGAGCGCCAATATTGTATACTTTACTTTTGAAGGGAATACTTTGTGCACGTTCTGCCATAACTCTAACCATCTAATCTAACTTAACCTAACCTAACTTTTGCACAATGTAGACATAGTTTTCACTTCATAAGTAAAATATACACTAAAGTTTAGGTTAGGTTATGTATGTATATGAATATGTTGCTAGAAAGAACAGAAAAAAAGAGTATTTTGTAAAATGTGTTTCATGTAACCCATTCGGGTATCATTGAAAAACTCATCAGCTTAAATGTCAACCCATACATCACAAGATGGGTTGCAAACTGGCTGAGTGACAGAACCCACAGGGTCAGAGCTGCTGGCGCCATGTCAGACTCAAAGCCTGTCACAAGTGGTGTCCCACAGGGCTCAGTCCTGGGCCCACTCTTGTTTGGCATCTACTTTTCCGAAGTACAAGCAAACACAGGAGGGTTATGGCTGACAAAGTTTGCAGATGACTGCAAACTGGGCGCCATAGTAGAAAACACATCTGACACAGATATCCTTCAGAAGGGTCTCACAGAAACGGATAACTGGTGCCAGAGCCACGGCCTAAAGTTAAATGCCAAAAATGCATAGTCATACCCTTCGGGAAAAACAAGGTTACCCCTAGCTACCAAATAGGTGGCAATCCACTGAGCACAGAAGAAGTTATCAGGGACCTGGGGACCCAGGTTGATAGTAGTCTGTCATTCGACACCCATGTAGCTAAAGTAGTTAGGAAGACCTTCTACATTGCCCACCTTATCATGAAGGGATTCTCATCTAGATCAAGGGAGGTCATAGTCTCCCTTTACTCATCACTCATCAGACCAATGATTGAGTACAATGCCCCATTCGAATGTATCTGACCCGACACTTGCAGCAGCTGGAGAGGCCACAAAAGTTCCTCACCAAAAGGATAAAGGGTCTCAAAAATCTGTCCTATGCTGCCCGACTGAAAGAACTCCAGCTCTATTCAGTCGCTTACCGCTTGCTCAGAGGTGACCTTTGCCTAACATACAAGGCCATGTCAAACCCAGATTTGATGAATATGCTTCACCTCAAAAAATCTAGATCCATCAGAGCCACAAGGGCGGGAGACTTAAACCTTGACATGGCTATTAATAGGATGTGCTGGAGGGATAGATTCATCACCCAAAGACTCCCTATGCTGTGGAACAAAATCCCGGTACATGTGAGGCAGAGCACCTCGCTGGCCTTGTTCAAGAGAAATCTTGACCAATGGATGGGAGATCGCAGATATACCCCAGGGATTACCTCAGTGTCACTGCTCGACAGAGGCACAGAAAAATAATGGGTATAGTTCCCCATACTAAAGGGGTGGCCTAAGCCACAAAACGATGGGCTAGGCTTGTAAATGCCCTCGGGCAGATAGCCTAGTATGAACCTATGAACCTATGAACCTATGTATTCTCAAAATAAAAGATTATATTAACTGTGGTCTTTCGTATGTTTTATTTCATTGTTCTATGATGCTTTATGCATGTATATAACGTTTCCCTAATTTTCATCCCTCATAACTTGAAAACTATAAGGCATAGCCTAGAAAATTGTTGTTCACACCAGTGGCTTTGACATGTGAGATAACCCAGTACAGCAATTATCATCAAAATCTGTAATGTAGTTTTTGAATTTAATAAAAAAAATTGTGCTGCTCTGCTATGGAACAACCCCACTGAAGAAAATAATAGCAGTTATCTAGACCTTGTTGCTGGTGGGAAGGGCCTCACTGTATGGCCCATTTTCAAGGACTCCACCCCACCACCCCATTCTCTGCCATTTGGGCCTCAAAGTCTTTGCAATGGCAGCAAGCCCCTTTTCACCTTGTTGGATGTTGCCCTATTGTTGCTGGTTGCAAAGGGGCCCCATAACAGTTCAAGCTTTGGGGTCCCAAAAATGTAGGTCCACCACTGCTTGCCACAAAACAGCATTTATTCAGCTGGATAAGAAGACAAGAAAAATGATTCATGCTCCTCAAAGGAAATCTAAAAACAGTCCATAAAAAGATTATTTATCCCAATGAGGTATGAACCTCCTTGAAATTGACTGCATGTATAGGTCTGAAATTGTGGGACTGCCTACACATTTGCTGACTTCTTCAGATTCAAACATAGTGAAAGTTCTAAATCAAGAAGAGAAGAAAAAGAAGGTGACATCTTTGCTTAGTTTAGCAGAATCATTTTGTAAAGCAGTGGAAACTGAAATCAAACCAGAGGTAGACAAGAAGAATAAGACAGGAACTGAAAGTGACAAAAAAACAAAAGAACAAATATAAAGAAAAGGACCTGAAGTAAAGGGAAAAAAAAGAAAGCTATCAAATATAGTGACAAGAATAGAAAACTCCTAGAACAACCACACATTAATCAGGATTTGATAAAGAAATGGTTAAGGAGAGGGGGATACAAATCAAAAGAAGAAAGGCAATGATGACTCAACAGTACGCTATGTACATGTTGACTTAGAAAGCATATGGGAAAGGTGGGAGAAAGACAAATACAGGTTATGTAAAACAGAACTGGAAACAGTTGCACATCTCATAGGTGTGATACACGCATAGTTGCGTGTGTGTATATACTAAAAGGCACAATAATGTGTCGATTGTTGCACTGGTGATTGTGTAAATACTACAATATATACATAGCTGAGAAGCATTGGAACATAAACCACAGCGCATTAATGACAGTGATGACATCTGGGTCATATGGGATCCCCTGGACAGTGATGACATCTGGGTCATATGGGATCCCCCGGGCAGTGATGACATCTGGGTCATATGGGATCCCCCGGTGCCAACAGCAGAGAAAAAAGATGTGAGATAATCAGATATGGTAGTCCAAGAAAAAGTCAAAAGTGCTGTTAATCACTGAAATTGCTACACCCACTGAATAGTATCTTCTGTACTGAGAGAGACAAAATTATAAAATAGCAGGATTTGCGAGCAGAAATGAAAACAATGGGGAAGAAATAGCCATATAGTTCCAGTAGTAGCAGGAGCAACAGAACTAATAATCACAGCTCTCAACCTTCTATCTCCAAAATGAGGAACACTACCTCTCATAATGTAGAACAAATGGACAAAATGTGGAACACTACCTCTCATAATGTAGAACAAATGGGCAAAATGAGGAACACTACCTCTCATAATGTAGAACAAATGGACAAAATGAGGAACACTACCTCTCATAATGTAGAACAAATGGGCAAAATGAGGAACACTACTTCTCATAATGTAGAACAAATGGACAAAATGAGGAACACTACCTCTCATAATGTAGAACAAATGGACAAAATGAGGAACACTACCTCTCGTAATGTAGAACAAATGGGCAAAATGAGGAACACTACCTCTCATAATGTAGAACAAATGGGCAAAATGAGGAACACTACCTCTCATAATGTAGAACAAATGGACAAAATGAGGAGCACTACCTCTCATAATGTAGAACAAATGGACAAAATGAGGAACACTACCTCTCATAATGTAGAACAAATGGGCAAAATGAGGAACACTACCGCTCATAATGTAGAACAAATGGGCAAAACATGGAACACTACCTCTCATAATGTAGAACAAATGGGCAAAATGAGGAACACTACCTCTCATAATGTAGAACAAATGGACAAAATGAGGAACACTACCTCTCATAATGTAGAACAAATGGACAAAATGTGGAACACTACCTCTCATAATGTAGAACAAATGGACAAAATGAGGAACACTACCTCTCATAATGTAGAACAAATGGACAAAATGAGGAACACTGCCTCTCATAATGTAGAACAAATGGGCAAAATGAGGAATACTACCTCTCATAATGTAGAACAAATGGGCAAAACATGGAACACTACCTCTCACAATGTAGAACAAATGGGCAAAACATGGAACACTACCTCTCATAATGTAGAACAAATGGACAAAATGAGGAACACTACCTCTCATAATGTAGAACAAATGGGCAAAATGAGGAACACTACCTCTCATAATGTAGAACAAATGGGCAAAATGAGGAACACTACCTCTCATAATGTAGAACAAATGGACAAAATGAGGAACACTACCTCTCATAATGTAGAACAAATGGGCAAAACATGGAACACTACCTCTCATAATGTAGAACAAATGGGCAAAATGAGGAACACTACCTCTCATAATGTAGAACAAATGGGCAAAATGAGGAACACTACCTCTCATAATGTAGAACAAATGGGCAAAACATGGAACACTACCTCTCATAATGTAGAACAAATGGGCAAAATGAGGAACACTACCTCTCATAATGTAGAACAAATGGGCAAAATGAGGAACACTACCTCTCATAATGTAGAACAAATGGGCAAAATGAGGAACACTACCTCTCATAATGTAGAACAAATGGGCAAAACATGGAACACTACCTCTCATAATGTAGAACAAATGGGCAAAATGAGGAACACTACCTCTCATAATGTAGAACAAATGGGCAAAATGAGGAACACTACCTCTCATAATGTAGAACAAATGGGCAAAATGAGGAACACTACCTCTCATAATGTAGAACAAATGGGCAAAATGAAGAACACTACCTCTCATAATGTAGAACAAATGGGCAAAACATGGAACACTACCTCTCATAATGTAGAACAAATGGGCAAAACATGGAACACTACCTCTCATAATGTAGAACAAATGGGCAAAATGAGGAACACTACCTCTCATAATGTAGAACAAATGGGCAAAATGAGGAACACTACCTCTCATAATGTAGAACAAATGGACAAAATGAGGAACACTACCTCTCATAATGTAGAACAAATGGGCAAAATGAGGAACACTACCTCTCATAATGTAGAACAAATGGGCAAAACATGGAACACTACCTCTCATAATGTAGAACAAATGGGAAAAATGAGGAACGCTACCTCTCATAATGTAGAACAAATGGGCAAAATGAGGAGCGCTACCTCTCATAGTGTAGAACAAATGGGCAAAATGAGGAGCACTATCTCTCATAATGTAGAACAAATGGGCAAAATGAGGAACACTACCTCTCATAATGTAGAACAAATGGGCAAAATGAGGAACACTACCTCTCATAATGTAGAACAAATGGGCAAAATGAGGAACACTTGCTAACAGCTTGCTAACACATTCAACTAGAAAGCTCATAGAATGGCTAAAATGTACTATTTTTTTACTTATAAAAGGTTCTTTGAATGAATTAGTATGATTCAGTTCTATTTATCATGGATATTAGTTACAAAAGGAAGAAATGGAAACAGTTGATCTGCTGTGGCGACCCCTAACGGGAGCAGCCGAAAGAAGAAGTTACAAAAGTTTCTAACACTGAATATGTGACACACCCTTTCAATATGGAACTTTGAGGAACATTATCTTTTTTAATAACCCAAGTAATGAGGTACACTTGAGTGATATGCTAATAATAAATAATTTACAATCATACTTAAACATGCCATGAAATACATGTAACCCCATATGAACTACTGAAGGAGGCAGTTCTGGGTATACCACGGGTGCTAAGATGAGCACCCTTGGCAATACTAATTATATAAACTATAATCGTAACCTTTTAGGAATAGGGTACATTTCTTTCACAGTATTAGAAACCCAAAACATTTTGAGAAATTAAAGAAGAGAAACAATAACTCTGGGATAAGGCTAAGTATATTGTTGGGTGAAATTTTCCTTTAAACCTTTGAAGCACTATATTTAACATTAGGAAGATCAATGTATTCTACAGGTAATTATATTCAGTCAGTCAGACCAGGAGTATAGAGCTGTTCTTCCCTCATGATGACCACTTGTAAACAAGCCATTTTTCTCTGTAGAATACTTATACCTTCCTCCAACAACACATTTGCCAAGGTTATCATATTCTTGTCACTGCAGACTCAACTAATTGAGACTAACAAAGGTAGTATGTGGGTATGGCTGTCATTCAGTGTGTTACACATGGAAGATATACAGGTAGCAAGTGCAGCATTTAGTCATATGATGTACAGTATACAGTGCTCTAAGTGTAAGCAGTAACAAACAGTAAACAGTTAACACTTAGTAATGACTCTGTTTTGTAACATACTGACTTCAGTAACAGAGTAACATACATACATTGTGAAGGGCAAAGTAGATATTAGTTTATTTATTAGCATTTCTTTGCTGATGTAGTCTGACTGGGTATCAGTACCATGAATTTTTTCCCCTGTATTGTGAATTTCACACATGCACAATCTTTGCCCATTGAATTTCGTACTTGTATAATATGTACTACTGAGGTATGAATTTTTTAGTAAGCTCTGTCAATTCTTCACTTGTATAACTTGTACTTTGATTTTTATTCTTGTATAATTCACTAGCATAAGTACCATGCATTTTTTGCTCTGTACTGTGAATTTCATACATGCACATCTTTTGCCCTTTAAGTTTCATGCCTATATAATTTGCACTCAAGTTATGAATTTATAGTCAGCATTGACAATTCTTCACTTGCATAATTTTGTACATTGATTTTTATTCTTGTATAATTTCTGTACTGTAGAGCTTTTCTGTCCGGGCCTTCACTGAAATATATATATATATATATATATATATATATATATATATATATATATATATATATATACACACACACACACACACACACACACACACACACACACACACACACACACACACACACACACATACTCATTTTCTTTCGAGGCCTGGAGAGAAAAGCTCTATTTAAGTTATAAGAACAGCAATGCAATACAATACAGAGAATGTAACACCAGAACCTTTTGTACAGATACAGTGAGAAGTAAGATTTTTTTCTGCTGACAGCTGTCAGATTTAGGTACATAGTTAGGATAGTACATGCAGTTTTGCAGGTTGATGTAATATCAGACAGATTTTTCTAGAGTAAGAGAGGTTTATGAAAATAACAAAGATGAATAAAATGCTATAGACACACAAGAGAGATATTTGTTAGATGGTGCATCATCATGGGTGCCAGAATCATAGAGCCAGGGGGAGGGAGAACCCCCCCCCCACACTTTTACAGCTGCAAGACCTGTCGGAAAAAAATTAATGAAGTGGAGATTTCATGCTAACATGGATTCACGCGCAGAAGTTAAACTAACTAAAGTAGCTGTTCTTGTTCTCTTATTGCCCTGTGTTACAGGAGAAATGCTGCCACTATTCTGTTGGTGCTGCCAGACTCATGCCGGTTAGGAGAGTTTTGTTCTTTTATTTGCAGGAGTTATGCTGCTCCCCTGTGTGTGTGTGTGTGTGTGTGTGTGTGTGTGTGTGTGTGTGTGTGTGTGTGTGTGTGTGTGTGTGTGTGTGTGTGTGTGTGTGTAAAATGCCCCACTTAGGTATACCTGGTGGTTAGTGTTACTCAGGCTCAAACAAGAGACTGAATTCTCCACCCACACCACCACTTGTGATTCACGGAGTTGAGTCCATACCTCTCAACTGTCCAGATTTTCACAGAATATTTGGCTCATACTTTTGGTCTGTTCCTTTTAAAATTTGTGGTTTTCTGGCAAATCAGTGAGAACTGAATTCACTAAATAATGATAGCCCATTAAGTTTCAGTCTTCCTGTCTTTCAGGAAACACATGGTAACACAAAACACTTTATTTTAGCAACTTTCTAAGATTATACAAGCAATATTTAAAATGTGTCCCTGGTTTTGGGCCCCCCCCCCAAATAAATTTTGGCTTTTTCCAGATTTCTTGTGCTGTGAAATTGAGAGATTTAGTTGAGTGTCAAGTGGATTTTACAAGGGGCTGAGAGCTTCTGGGGAAGAGAAGTTTGGTGCTACTTATGTGTTTTTAGTAGCACAACAGGTAGTATACTTGCTTTTGATGCAAAAGGCTGTGGGTTCTACTCCCACAGTATGCAGATGGATCACTGATACTGTACTGTGTTGTACTTTAAAGGGAGTGGATGCTGCAGTCCTATGAATGTCCTCCTTTGGAGGAATTACCTAGTAACTAGGTTTCTGTTATCAGTTTGCTATCCATTTCCCATTGCAATGTTCTTCTTTCGGCTTTGCCCGGTTAGGGGTCGCCACAGTGGAACTCCGGTCCGCTAATGATTGGCAGTAGATTTTTATGGTGCTGAGGTGCCAGCCCGACGCCCAACCTTCAACGAAGGCACACCCATTCACGCATGTCTTTTGTACGCCTCTCAACCGTGGAGAGGACATGCAGATTCCACACAGAAGGCACTCCAGCTGAGAATGGAATGGGAGAACCTCTTGCTGTGAGGCAACAATGCTACCATTGCATTTCCCATTGCAATATTACCGCTTCACCACCGCGGCTTATTACTAGCTTATTTTTTTTAATGTAGCATAGGCAATTTTTTCTTCAAGGGCAACAGGCACTTTATTTGTAGATGAAACATTGAAATATAAAGTTGTTTGCTAGGAGCAACCTCTTCATTAGTTAGAGAGCCCTTTAATGTGGAATTATTTAGATGACTTACTTCTGCAGAGATTTTGCATATTTACTGATATTGGTGGATTGTAATGACAGAAGTTTGAGTGACCTTTTATGGTTGATATTTTCTGAAATGGGTAGTTTTGTCATTATTGGTTCATACATTTTGTTTCATTGCTAACTAGAAGACTGTTCCAAACTACAAATTTAAAACACATTCTAACAAGTGCTGCTGTATTATACAAGGAAATTAATTTAATACAATCAGGTTAATACAATCAGAAAGGTGAATCAAAGAATGCATATATATATATATATATATATATATATATGCTTGCTCACAGGATGCAGGAGATCAAAATAGGGGAAGAGACCAGTCACCAGTGGAGTCCCCCAGGGTACAGTGCTGAGACTTTTTCTTTTTGGCATATTCATCTCAAAAGTACAAATATCAAAGGGCTTTGGCCAACTAGGTTTGAGATGACTGCAAGCTAGGAGCAGTTATTGAATCCCCAAATGACGTAGCCATCATGCAGGAAGGTTTGTCCCAACAATAACTGGTGCCAGAATCATGAATTGAAACTAAACTCCAAGAAATACATTATTTTATCCTTTGGGAAGTCATCTACTCCAGGGAACTGCCAACTTGACAATGCCCCCTGAGAAATGACCTAGTTGTTTGGCATTTGGGAACTTGTATGTACAGTGACCTAACTTTTGACCAACATGTGCCCAGAGTCATAAGAAAGTCTTTCTATACTGCACAGCTTATAAACAAATTGATTTTGACTGGATCTAGAGACGTTATTATCCCCCTTTATAAAGCCCTAATTAGGTCAATCATCTTG
Source organism: Protopterus annectens (assembly GCF_019279795.1). Classification (NCBI taxonomy): domain Eukaryota; kingdom Metazoa; phylum Chordata; order Ceratodontiformes; family Protopteridae; genus Protopterus; species Protopterus annectens. The sequence goes on along the minus strand of NC_056737.1, from coordinate 636,777,730 downwards.
TATAATGCCCACTTTGGCATGTATCTGTCCAGACCCATGCAGCAATTGGAATACCCACAGAGACACCTTACTAAAAGGATACAAGTCCTAAACAATATGTCTTGCATGGACCACATCAAAGATTTATCACTATACTCAGTATCCTACAGAGTACTTAGAGGTGACATGTCTGGCATATAAGGCATGTTCTGACCTAATGCAGATGGACCTACTGAACATCAACAAGTCAAGTGGCATTAGAAATACTCAGTCCAGGTATCTAAACTGAATGTTGTGAAGAGATGGATATATATCACATAGGCTACCACTGTTCCAAAACACACTATCCATTCAGGTAAAACAATGCTCATCCCTGTCCACATTCAAAATGCAACTTGAATCTAAGGATGGGTAATAGAAAATGTACTCCAGGCAGTTCCTAAATGCTGCATCCCTTACATGGGTCCCCTCAAATTATCTATAGTATGATCACATTTATTTTCACTAGGGCTAATATACTATTATCAGCCATGGGATAGATAAGACCATCAGGAAATGTTAATTCAAGCACCAAAAGGGAAATTGGCTAAGCTTAAAATGTCCTTCAAGTGAACCTATGTTGTGGTAGTAAATAGTTTTAAAACAATTGCCCTTTTTAGATTACTAAGTGCCCCTCTCACCCTCCGCCCCCACCCCCCCAGTCTTCAACAGCTTCCGGTGCCTCTGTGCATCATACAATCAGTATTTTGAGTGATAGGTGGTAAGACATGTCAGAAAGTAGTGAAGGGTTTCAGTGCCCTTTATAATGAAACTTACTATGCTATTACTTGCTGATGTCTAGTGTTACAGTGCTCCAGCAGTTGCTGTCAAGCTGCCCTGAAGTGTATCTTCCTTCACATTTGGAACTGGAAACATCACATATGCATACAGCAAAAATGCATGCATACAAGTCATTTTAACAATTATGTACTTGACTAATGGTACTTCCTCCAAAAACAAATGGTTCTGCACCAATTCCACTTTTTTGCCTAATGGTACTTCCTCTGAATGATCAAGACACAAATGTTTGACAACTAGCTGCTCACTCACAACTGCTCAAGAGCAAAACTGCCCTAACAACCACCCTCATACATCAGAATGAGCATTTGTGCTGGGCAGAAATCCCCCTGCACCTGCATGTAGCCTCTGTACCCATTTACTTCAATTTAGTAACTCCAAGGTCTCACAACAGTTAGGAAAGGGAAAAACTCCTCAGTTCAGGCCACAGTGGTATTATCCAGAAAGTAATTTCACAATGCTTACATATTAATGATATGACCAACAAGAAAGTAAATTCAACCAGTTGTGACTAGGCAGTCAGGACCTGGTCATCTGGCCATCAGTCAGTTGTAGGGAGGCCTACTCAGTGATCTATCACTAAGAATATTCCACATCGCCTTTCCTGGCAATGGACTGGCAGTATAAACGGCAGTGATTTAACGTGACATATTTATAGCATGATATACAATGTATAGTCATACAGTCAATTATGTTCAAGTGTATTTAAGTGATTACAAAATATGAACTGTACAAATGCCGTAAATACATGCATGCATACACATATAGCAAAAATTCAGTTTAACATTGAAACCTACTTCAAATTATCTCCGATAATCTTTGAAGGAGCAATTGTAGAAGTTAAAAATCAAATGGTAAGGAGCATGGATGCCAGAATATGATTTATTACCACATTACACTTTCTGTCATATATAAAAAATGTGTTTACTAATTGCACCGTTCCTAGTAGGGCTTTTTTCTTAGTTTATCCTAGCATATATCTACGTTTTGAATCTTAATATGATGATTAGTGTGAATTCCTGGAACGTAAATGGCCTTCAAGAAATCAATAAAAAGAAACTAGTTATGCACCTGATTTTTCAGGATAAATCTAACATCGTCTTTCTACAGGAGACCCATATGACAAATGTTCAATGGGATAATATTAAAAAAAGAAATTGGATTAAACTTGTGATATCAGCAGGGAATAGTCTTGCATCAAAAGGCACTGTAATAATAATTAAAAAATCCTTTCCTGGTGAAGTGCTAAATACTAAATTTGACCCGAATGGTAGATAGTGTTTATTTTCCTGCTCATACCCCTAGGTAAAATCCCCTTTACTTTTCTTAAACCTATATAGCCCTTGTACAAACCAGCACTTATTCTTCTATGAAATACATAATCTACTACTTCAATTTCCTAATCATCTTTTCATTATTGGTGGTGACTGGAATGCACTCATGGACCCCTTGAATGATAGATCAACTAAAATCAGGAAACAGCCCTCGCAAGTAACTGCATCTATTCAGGATTTGATAAATAGCTTCAACCTAGCTGACCCTTTTTAAATATTTGACCATGACAGAGAGCTAAATAAGTTCACGTTTTATTCGGCTTCACACAAAGTCTGGTCCGGAATTGATTATTTTTTGGTCTCTGATATCTTTTCAAACAAAATTACAAACTTTGCCCTTGAGGCTAGATGTATATCCGACCACTCGAATGTCTCACTTTGTATTAATCCCACTCACCACCTGAATCGCAATGGTAGTAGTTCCACTTGGTCACTAAACAGTAACATTCTTAAAAAAGGAGATGTTCTGCAGGAAATTAATGATTATCTGAAACAATTTGATGCAGAATCTTATTTGTCCACCATCCCCTTAGATATCCAATGGGCTACGGCCAAAGCAGTCATCAGAGGAATACTCATACAAAAATCATCTTATTATAAAAAAAAAAGAGAAATTGTACATCAATAACCTCAACAATGAGCAAAAGATGACTGATGCACAACTACAAAAGGATTTTTCTTCTGAACTGGAAAAGAAATTACATGTGATACAAAGAAAAATGTACTCATTTCACTTACAAAATCAGTCCTTGGTAGAACTCAAACTCCTTCACAGATATTCGGAATGGGCCCAAACCCCCTCCAGAACACTAGTTAGACTCATAGACATCAAAGAGAGACCAAACTATATTAATGAAATAAAATACAAAGGGAAAAACTTATACAGTAATGAAGATATTGTTAACTCCTTTGTAAATATCTTCACTGAAATCTATAATCCCCTAAACCAGACCCCAAATGAAATGCACAAAAAATTCCTAAATGAGCTATCTGTTCCAAAAGTATCCTTTGCACAAAACACCCTTCTAAACAGCCCCATAACACTGAATGAAATAATGCTAGCTATTAAAAAACTTAAACCAAATAAGGTGCCAGGTCCTGATGGGTTTACAGGAGAATTTTATAAAACTTTTAGTCGTCACCTTTCTAAAAGTCTCCTTGCCATGTATAATTATATCATCTTGAAAGGGATTACTGATAAGTATATGAACAATTCGAAAATAATATTCATCCCAAAACCAAACTCTGACAAGTCCAACCCTCTCTGCTATAGGTCCATCGCCCTTATTAATGTTGACATCAAAATCTTATCTACCATTTTTGCTAATAGAATTCAGAAAGTTATAGCTACAGTAATTTCTTCTGAACAGTTGGGATTTATGAAACAGAGGCAGTTGTGTGACAATACTCTTACCTTAAACACATTAATGTTGTTTCTAAAAAGTGATAACCACCCACATTATAGACTCACCGTAGATGCTACCAAAGCCTTTGATAACGTTGATCTAAACTTCCTTTACCTAACCATGAAATTCTTTAACTTTCCTGATCTTATTATCAACACTATTAAGATGCTTTATAACAATGCCTCTACTTCCCTGTATATAAATAAAACTTTATCACACCCTATTAAAATTACCAATGGCACTAGGCAGGGCTGCCCACTCTCACCTTATCTTTTCAATTTATATCTGGAACCTTTCCTTCTCTGGGTTAAACAAAAGTCTTATCACCATATTCCAAAAGTCTTCAACAGTGATATAAATTATTCTGCATTTGCAGATGACCTAAACATCTATTTTGAGCTTCCCAACACCGATCTTCATAAAATTCGAAATTCTATTAATCTTTTTGCTGAGGCTGCTAATTATAAATTAAACCCTGCAAAATCATCTATTTTTCCATTAAACCCTGCAAACCATTTAGAATATTACTTCCCCCTGTCTGACATTCCTCTCAAATATACACTTAAATACCTAGGAATAAATTTCACACCCTCACCAAGAACTAATAAAAGCAAACCTATATAGAGTCTGGGATCAGATAAATAATGATCTAACTAGATGGAAAAACATCAGTCTTTCTTTGCTATCAAAATATGGTATCATTAAAATGAATATTTTGCCTAGAATCCTTTTTCATCTTAACTCCATCTTCTTAAATGTTCCAAAAATTTTTTTCAGAAAAATGGAAACCACAATCTCATAGTTTTTATGGTTCCCTAAATCAACCAGAATATCATACAGGAATCTAATTACCGCAAAGAACAAAGGCGGTTTAAGTCTCCCAGACTTTAATTTATATTACCACATCATTAATGCTAGCCGTCTAATTCAAATAGCCCGCTATGATCCCCCTGCTGAATCGTGCTACCCAACCTGGATCAAAATCTGGTGCAACTATATATATATTCATTAAAACTCAATCCATATGCTGTCCCTTTTCTAGCACCTGATGGTGACTACAAGTTCAAGATCTTGCCTACACTAAAGAACAAAATTTGCATCTTTCAAACTCTGATGACCGCCTTAAAATTGCACAATACTATTCCCATTCTCCAACCTATTCACCTAAACCCTAACTTAAAAATCAATAATAAAATTATCGATCTAACAAACTTCCCTATTGTTAAGAAAGCCATAGTTTGGCACTTTTATAACTCTAAAAATGTTGCCGAGGTCAAAGCTTCATTTGGTGCTCCTAACAAATATGATCCTATCTTAAGGCAAATTAGCTCACTTATAAAACAAAAATTCTCTAACTACAGAGTGAAGGAGCAAGACATTACAGTATCACAATCTATCATTAAATCACTTTCCCTATGGAACAAAACAATTTAGAATACCTATAAACTTGTGTCAAGCATTAAGTATAATCATTCACTTCTATTTTCCAAATATTGGGACGGTATACAAGGAGAAATCTCTATGGGGTCTAAGTGCGAAGCAATCAATAATACCCTGAATCTAACCCCCTTCAAAAACCTAATTTACACCCAGCTTATGGTAAACAACAATTCCTACTATACCCCAGCAGTCTTACTGAAATTCGGATGCAATAAAAACCTAACCTGTCCGTTCTCTTCCCTCCCACATGTAGATATACTTCACATCTTTTGGAGCTGTAAGAATATTTACAAACTTTGGTGTTCTCTCAGAACTCAGTTGGAAAAAATAGGATACGAAAAAACCACATTCTCTTGGCAAACCATGATTCTAAATATAATTCCTAAATCTCTTAAGGGTATCCATCGCCGCATCTGTGTTACAGCCTGCGCCCTTCCCAAATATTTTATAGCCAAGTATTGGGTCAATCCCTCAACAATAACTTGGGAAAACTTTACATCAATGGCAATCAAATATATATCTGCACATAAGTTATGCAATAATAACAAAAAGAAAAAAGAATATTTTCAGAATTACTGGTGTAGACTTTTTGACCTAATCCAAACTAAATATCTTCCAAAATGTGGGTCACTAACACTACATTCCAGGAAATCCTCCATCAGTATCATATCTGGCCCTATAACCATTAGACATTGTTACCATCACACTGTAACTTTTGATTTTACAAAATATTTTGTTATATTATTTTGTTATCCTCTGGCATCCATGGTGTAAATATGTTGTAAATGTTGTAAATATGGTATAAATAGAAGTACATGGTGTAAATAGTTGTTTTTTATGGTTATACCCTCCTGACCGCTTTTCTTTCTTCTTAAGACAGTCATATAGTTTTCCTTCCAAGCCACTTTCCATTTGTATCTCTAGACTTTGACTGTATTAGGTTATTGGGGGTCTTTACTGCTTATATTGGTCTCTTAGATGTAAGTTTCCCTGTAAGATAACTGCTGTTTTATAAATGCATAGTTTTTGTACTAACTGTTACAGTTTTTCCTTTGTATATTTGAAAAGTTTGAAAAATTCAATAAAAATATATTTGAAAAAAAAAAGAAGTTAAAACTCAAAGCTTAAAAACATCAAACAGGTAAGATGTCAGAGACCTCTTGAAGCCATTCGGCATAAGGGAATCTCTGGGCTACCAAGGTAGTAGGTTCCAAATGTAAGGGCCTAAAATGCAAAGAAACATGTCAGAAAATTCAAGTTTCACCCTTGGAACTACCAGCAGCCTCAGGCTAGCAAAATGGGGGTGCAAAGAGAATGCTAATGACCAGCAACTTTTTGAGATAGGAGGGTCTGAGTCATGTAGGACCAAATACACCACAACCTTATAAGTAATATGTGACTAAGCAGATAGCCATTGCAGGCTATGGAGAATCAGTACAAGGTGACTATAATGAGAAATACTAGTATGTTGGTGGTCTGTGGAACTCGACAGCAGCTGTAACTTATCAGAGTCTGAATTTGGTAGCCCCAAGTACAAGCTAAAGCTTATAAGATGTCAAAGTGTTGTTTAAAAAGTTTGACAATTTACACGTTGTCAGTTAGCAGGTGCCATCATGATCTCTTATATATCTAGTGGGGGAGGATGTGAAAAATTGATGTGCTGCCTAGGAGGCTAGATTCCCTTCCTAAAGTGGGCATGTGTATGTGTGTGTGTGTGTGTGTGTGTGTGTGTGTGTGTGTGTGTGTGTGTGTATTTGTGGTGTGTGTGTGTGTGCATGCATTTGTGTATGTATTTGTGTGTGTGTATGTGCGTGTGTGTGTCTATTTGTGTGTGTGTATTTGTGCATGTGTGTGTGTGTATTTATATACATCTGTATCTATATAGATATAGATGTGCACTTAAATTAACTCCACAAGGCAGCATTTAGTGTTGTAGTACTTTTCTGACTGAAGCTGTCACAATATAACAATGTGGAACTTGTTACAGTTATCTGAATAAAGATATCAGTTTTGTTGAATTTAATAAAAGTCATCAAATTTCTTTTAGTGTCAATGTGCGTTATTGAAAGGGGGCCAGTACAAATAATATCATGGGGTGATTAACACATATATGCATTCATTCCTTTTTCACATAATTTCCATTTCTAGATATTTATTTACAGCTGTAAATAAAAGGCACCTCATTTATTGTCATTTAATCATTGCCAAAGAGATGCAAGTAGAGGACAGACACTCTTTGACACCTTGGAGTAAATGAGAATTTTCCTGGTAGAAGTCATTGCAGACAGCAAAGTACATTTAGATGGTACAGGGATAGTTACACAGAGCTCTTCTTAAAGGTGAAGTCTCAGGAATTTATTTTTTGTTTTGATTCTGGTATTTATTTCCATTTCCATTCTGACTTTGACTTTCGATTTTGACTGTGAGGGATGGTGGTGGGAGCCTACAGGAAATTTTAAAGGTATTAGCCAGATTCCATCTCAAATTTCAATTGTACACACAACAGTGATCACTGAGTCATTCATTAGTTTTGCCTTTGAGGAATTTTATGAACTGACATGCTACTACCTTGCAGAAAGCACATAAGTAATGCAAGGCTAAAACATCATTAAACACAGTTTTCTGTTCATGTCCTACTTTATTTTGGACACATTTCTGAAGCTAAATGCAATGATTTTTTGTTCTGACTGTTAGCTTCATAGATAGAAAGCATCTGAATGATGCAATTTTCAAACATTTGTAGAAATAGTCTTGTGATTGTCTTTCTTTTTTTAATGGATTCCGAGGTAAAAAAAAAAGCTTTGTGCACTGAGTTTCTAACCTGCAGGTAACTCTGTAAAGAAAGCATATGTGTACTGCACGGTTCAAACATTACTAGACACAGTCTTCTGTTCTTTGCATTTTCCATCTAACATGCTTATTATACTAGCTGAGTGCCTGCTTTTATGACCTGACTGCATCTAGTTTTGTAGAAGCATGACAGTGATGCAAAACTCGAACATTAGTAGACACACTCATCTATTCCTTTAATTTCATATTTTATTTTGAGCTGTCTTCTGTCTACTAGTAAACTATATTTCCTAGCATACATGCTACATCTTAGTTTCTTTCTGCTTGTATATGTTTTTCAGCCATACCTCTCAACCTGGGAACATCAAAAATCTGGACAAAGGCCATGAAAAATAGGTACAAATCTGTACGCTGATTAACATACAATTTGCTTGCATAATTATGTAACCCCACCCACTTCAATGGAATTGTGGGCTATCAGTTTTCAAACACAAAATGAAGAACAGACAACCAAAATAAGGCCCAAGAGTCCCCCTGAAGCCATTCCAATGTTCCATTACCTGGCTATTTCACCCCATTTACCATAAACACTAATGTGCATACTGCTTTACCTCTACAATGATTATTTAGATTTTATTTTACATTGTATAGCACAAACACTAATAGACATCTGCTAAACAAAGCAATACAGTCTCACAATGAAAATAGACTTAGCATTAAAACTTCTCTGCCCTTGAAACTCACATTCATTGAAACAGCATTGAAACTCACAACCAAAGAAAATGCATCTCGCCAGTGATGAATAAAGATTACCTTTGGGCTGTTTTCAAATCATAGGCCCCTTGCACACGAAACAAGAAACATACATGTGTTCTTTGATACATCTTCCTGACTTTATTAAATTATATTTCTTGTATAATACAGCACATTTGTTAGAGTGCATTTTAAATTTATTGTTTTAACATTTTTCCAGTAAGCAATGAAACAAATTGCATGAACCAATAATAACAAAACTGCCCATTTCAGAGCATTTCCATCATAAAAGTCTACTCCTACAATCTGCCAGTATCAGTAAATATGCACAATCTCTGCAGAAGTAAAAGTCATCTAAATTCCATGTTAAAGAGATCTGTAACTAGGTTGCTGCTAGCAAACAACTTTATATTTCATTGTTTCATCTACAAGTAAAGTGCCTCTTGCCCTTGAAAAATAAATTGCCTATGTTACACTAAAAACATGATAAGATAGTAATATTTCAATAGGGAATGGATGGCAAACTGATAACAGGTTCATAGTTAATAGATATCTCCGCCAAAGGAGGACATTCTCAGGACTGCCGCATCCACCCCTTTTAAAAGTATAACACAGTACAGTATCAGCAATCTATCTACAGACTGTGGGAGTAGAACCCAAAGCCTTCTGCAGCAAAAGCAAGTATACTACCTGTTGTGCTACTAACGATGCGAGTAGACTTTGTATAAGCAGCACTAAACTTCCCTTTCCCTGAAGAACTGTGCAGCACAAGAAATCAGGAACAAGCCAAAATTTATTGGGAAGACGAAAGCCGAGAACCGGGAACACATTTTAAACATTGCTTGTGTAATCTTAGAAAGTTGCTAGAATAAAATGTTGTGTTACAATGTGTTTCCTAAAAGACAGGAAGACAAACTTAAATGACTAGCATTATTTAGTGAATTCAGTTCTCACTGATTTGCCAGAACAAAATGACATTTATGGTTTTTAACATTTGTTTACTGGGAAAGTCTGACTTGGAATGGAGCTAATTTTCAGCAGAGGCCTGGGGAGAAATGCTTCAGATGCATATCTTTGTATTGTGGGAGGAAACTGGAACACCCAGAGGAAACCCAAACAAAGACAAGGAGGACATACAGACTCCACACAGAAGGCACTTCAGCCAAGAATTGAACCAGAGAACCTCTTGTTATGAGGCAACAACACTACCACTGCACCATCCCAATTTTAAGAAGACCAGACCAAAAGTATGAGACAAACACATTCCAGACATTATGTGAAAATTTTTACAGTTGAGAGCTATAACTCCTCCACACCAAAGGCAATTCAGTCAAGAATCCAACCAGAGAGCCTCTTACTGTGAGCCAACAACACTACCACTGCACTATCCATATTTTACAAGGAGCAGAGCAAAAGTATGAGCCAAAACACATTCCAGACATTGTGTAAAATGTTGTCCAGTTGAGAGCTATATCTCCTTCAATCAGAAGTGGCGGAATGGGTAGAGAGCTCATGCTCTTGCCACCTTGTACCTAAAGTACAGGGTTTGAGCCTGAGTAACCCTAACCACCAAGTATATCTATCTGGGGCATTTTACACACACACACACACACACACACACACACACACACACACACACACACACACACACACACACACACACACACACACACACACACACACACACACACACACACACACACACACACACACACACACACACACACACACCTTCAAATAGATGCACACGCACACACACACACCTTCAAATAGATGCACACGCACACACACACCTTCAAATAGATGCACACGCACACACACACCTTCAAATAGATGCACACACACACCTTCAAATAGATGCACACGCACACACCTTCAAATAGATGCACACGCACACACCTTCAAATAGATGCACACGCACACACACACACACACACACACCTTCAAATAGATGCACACGCACACCTTCAAATAGATGCACACGCACACACCTTCAAATACATGCACACGCACACACCTTCAAATAAATGCGCACTTCACACACACACCTTCAAATAAATGCGCACTTCACACACACACCTTCAAATAAATGCGCACTTCACACACACACCTTCAAATAAATGCGCACTTCACACACACACACCTTCAAATAAATGCGCACTTCACACACACACCTTCAAATAAATGCGCAATTCAGCAGAAATAAAATAAATGTATGCTTCTGACTTCAAATGCAGCAGACAGTACAGCAAATGGAATTCAATTTTTGCGTGTGTTTGCTGAATTTCAGGCTGGCAGTAGAAATAAAATAAATGCACACTTCAGCAGATAGTACGACAGTACTTCAAATAAATGCAAACTTCAGCAGAAATAAAATAGATGCACACTTCAGCAGACAGTACTTCATGTAAAATAAATGCACCCTTCAAATGCAGCAGACATTTGGCAGGCTGGCAGCACATCTACGGAAATTAGTGAAGTGATAATCCCAATGTTCGTTCTACGGAAAAACAATGTAGCAGCTCAGTACTTTACCTGAAAAGAACATCTCAGTGATTATGTTCGGTTCTTGTCCATCCAGCCCCTCTAAACTCATTCATGTTCAGGCTTCTCATGTGTAGCAGCTCAGTGTTCATGTTCAGGCTCCTGCCCCTGTTTGACTCACTGGGCCCAGCCCCTAAGCTAAATTCCAATAGGCTAGACAAAGCTGATGTCACTGCGCACGCCTCCGAGTGATGACGTCAGTGCTGGAAAAAAAATAAACAAAAAATAGCTGAGAAATTCAGAAATTAAGGGGTGCCGCTCAGGAATTGTGGTGCCCCATTATTTGGACCTCAAAAACTGGGGAAAACCGAGAGATTCAGTACGGTTGAGAGGTATGTTTTCAGCACTTTTCTTTCATTGTCAACCTTATAACTGTATGCATCTGTGCCTGATTCCACTGTTACCTATAAACATATAACTGAAATGATACAGTGTAGGCTTTTGCCATCATTTTAACAGTTCGCAATGTGTTTTGAGTAGCTGATTCCTGGTTAGACAATTATTAGTCCTACATGGCACTATTAAAACTGTGTTGCCATTACAACTTATTCACATGGTAATGATGTCAGAGCAGTGACAGAACTGTTATCCTACCATGTTTACTACCAGCTACTGTCTTATGCCTTGTCCACTAAGGGTAAATTAACACACGATAAATACATCATTTTATGTGCGCTGTTGCCTGACTTCATATACTGCTGTTGTACAATTGCACAGAATGTTACTATAGGGTTGTCACCTTTCCAAGTGCCCAAAGTGGGACATTTTATGGAAATGTAAGATTTTGCAACTAGTGCAAAGGACTGGACTTCAGTTTATTGCCAAAAAAAAATGCACATTTTTTTTAGAATTTTATTTTTTATGTTCCATGTAATATTTAAGTATTTCCAGTAAAATACAATTGCTTTATTCAACTGTTAAATGAAACTTAGGAAATATTTCTGTCCTAAAATCTCAGGATATTTACCATTTTTTTATGTTTTTTACAGGACACAACTGCCCAGACAGGGACTGTCCTGCATAAAGTGGGACATGTGGTAACCCTCTGTCACTGTCGTTACCGGAAGACATAACTATACACATTCTTTTGTAGGGGTTGTTAATCACTATCTCTATTATGTATATAGAGATATACTGAAATATTTATATATATATATATATATATATATATATATAGAGAGAGAGAGAGAGAGAGAGAAAGAGAGTATATAAAGAGGTAATTTTTAATTGGACCTCCTTAGTGCAGAATCTCTCTTTTTGTTTTGTTGAGTGAGTGTTACAAGTAATGGAACCTTAAACTCTGCAGACAAACCTCCTCACATAAATTCAACATAGTCTCCCAAAAAGGTCTTTTCTACCTGTTTTACTCACCTGCTTAATGATAGTTTTTTGCAGCGTACATTTTAACTGTGTTACATTTCGACAATGTTGGGCTTTGTACATCTCTGGTTCAACCCACTCCATTCGCTCTCTCTGCACTTGGGCTGTCTCCACTCCCCTACCCTACCCCCATCCCCACTCACCCCCACTTCCCCCAAATTTATACTTAATCACACCCACTGTTTCAACAGCCAATCCTATTTATCACTCATCCACCCTCCCACCTCTCTTTATTCCACTTAAACCTCTCCTGGTTATCCTCCCTCCAATCTTTACATCCACTACTTCATCCAGTCAATCACCACCTTTATTTACACACCTACCCACAGTTTCCTCTACATCTCTTCCACTCTACTCCTGTACAACCAAACCTTTACTTTCCAGCCATCAGTCTAAAATAACCGTACGTATTCTAACTCATCATATTACACTATTATTCCCTATAAAACCCTCTTCACAAGCCTCCCCACAGTATGTGACTACTTAATTTATTACTCATCACTCTCCTCAAAACAGCTTATCAACTTACATCTTACCACCACCTCCACATTCTATCTACACGTTTACCTACCATTCACTACACTCTACTCCATCCCGCTTATTCACCCACTTTAACACATCTGCACAATTAATTGAAAGCACACCCATCCACCTATTCACACTAAGATATTTCACCACCCATTCACCCCCACACATCCTACCTAAATACTACTGACTTAGCAAAAGAACCCTGTCTCTGCTTCTTACTGAAATCTTACCTACTACATTTAAGTGGTAACATCCACCTCAATCTAGGCCCCAACCCAACCACCCATACACCTCTCCAACAACTTAAGTCAAACTTGCCAACTACACCTGCCATACCTCAGACTAACTCTGACCTTTTCTTCCTAAACATCAGTATTAGAAGTATTCCTAACAAATTATCTGACTTTCAAGCTACCCTTTTACTTTACTCCCTTGATATTGTTACAATCACTGAAACCTGGCTCAAATACAATAACAAAAGTGAAGAATTTCTACCTAAGGGATATAACATCCTTAGAGCTGACAGAAACAAGAAACATGGTGGAAAAACGTACATCTTCCCATTAACTCACTCCGACTTCTGACCTGGAAATACTCATTTCACGTCTTCAGCTTAAGCTGAATAAGGCCATCATAATCATACAGTATATATTCCCCCTGGCAACAGCACTAAGTTAATAGAAAACCTACTTAGTTGGTCATCCTCTACCATAAATCATGAAAGAGTCATACTAGGCGACTTTAACTTAGACTGCAAAACTGAAACCTCCCTCCACAAATACCATCAACTGCGCAACCTAGCAAAAAAAACAGATTAGATCTGACAAAAAAATCATACTACACCACACTACAACAAAAACAGAAAAACAATCCACACAAATTCTGGCTGTTCGTCAAACAAACCAACTGTTCTAGAAGCAGTGAATACAGTAACAGAAGTGGAAGTGGGATCTTTATAAAAGGATAGGAGCAAGCTACATAGAAACAAAATGGACTTCTGGGAAGAATACTTACCGAATAATGTTACAGAGGAGAAATGAAGTTTAACGGAAAGCAGGAGATGAATGAGCTATTCGGTGTTTGACAATGACTATACAGAAGATTATATATGATATATAATGTCTGCAACCAAAAAAATGTCAATATGGTTTGTTTTCATTTATATAAATATAAATGTATGCTTGCCTATGTCATGAGTGATAATTCCATGAAGATGTTTCTTGTTAAAAAAAACAGTAATGGCAGCTTTATCAAAATGTTATACTTCATGGTAAGGAAGTCACTTTTTTAATGATTCACTGTAGGCTAGATTACACCATTCTGAGCTATGTGTTAGAGTTTTCTAAGCACTTGAAGTTCAGTTAAAGCAAAGCTTTTCACTGCTAAAAAGAATGTCACAGTAGGCAGGAATAAAGGTGAAAATGTCTTCCTTCACCTTGCTGTTGCAGTGAAAAGAGGTGACAATATCCCCATTCTCCTTGGTAAGATAGGGGAGACAGGGGTTCATTATACATGTTTGAGGGTTTCCGTTACTATCCATGTTAATCCTGAAGGGACTGTAATTTCAGTGTAAGAAATTTGTTACAGAAGACGTTATTAGGGTAAGTCTTTGTATGGGTGATGATTGTTTTGAATGTCTTACAGGATGTTTTTGGCTCAGTTGAGAACTCACAATCAGAGTGAAAAGTCGGAGTTTAGTGAAGTCCCTTTACATTACTATTATTTTAGAAAATGGGCTGTGTACGTTTTGTGAAAGGGGGGATGGACCGTTTGAGCTATGCTCTAGGGATAATAGCCATGTTTTGTTACATGCATATACACAGGTTTTTGAGAAGGTCATTTTAATGAAATCATTTTTGCAGAAATCAGTGTCTACCAAGGACTGAGTGAAGCAGATACATTCCCAATAACTACTGGGCATTATAGGTAAGCGTAACTTTTTTGTTTTTGAGAGATTGTTTAATGAATTTGTATTGCTGACTTCAGATGCTGTGCTATGTATACATATTGAGAAATTGGTATCATTATGTATTTAATATACTATTGATGAAATGGTTTATTAGGAGGGATTGCAATGTTTTATAGTATTAGTTTTCTGTATTAGTTAAGTTTACAGGTTTCTTATTTTAACTGTGGTATGAGGGGGCAGATGAAGGGGCAGTTTTTGATAGGACTTGGAAAGCTTTTTGGCTTATCTTTATTTCATTTTAATTGAATATTTTACAGCGGATTGATTTGTTTTCTAAAAGGAAAGAATTAGCTGCCTATTTTCTTACTCATATGTATGTGTGCGCATTGAAAAAATGTTTATGCGAGTGTTTGTGTGTCTGTCTGTATTTTCAGATTGGCTCCTTCTTTTTGAGGGTACGAAACAGTAATGTGAATGATTATTATTAGTTTCCTGATGGGGGTCTTAGCACACGTACTTTACACAGCAGCACAGGAGTAATACTAAGCAGGTGATCAAGAGGCCAAAAGATGACCAGCTATATACACCTTTAAGCAGACACACTTAAAAGTATTTTCCAATCAAGAGACACTTGGGTACACAGTTACATAGAAATGTCACTTCAGTTTTATAGGAGATTACTAGCCTAACAGCCCTAGAGCCCTTCCAAGCCTAGCTGCATTTATTCCCAGTTGTCCCAATTATTGGTGGTTAGGTGAATGAGATTTGCAGAAGTAAGGGTCTATAGTAGTTAACACCAACTTCCTCTGTCCAGGAGAGACATAGGTATCATCCCAGGAGTGAATATATGGTCAACTATCCATTGATCTAGGTTGTGTTTGAAGAGGTCATGGAGGGGCTCTGTTTCACATGAATTGGAAGCTGGTTCCAGAGAAGTGACAGTCTGTGGGACATGCATCTATCTCTCCAGCATAATCGGTTCATGTCAGAGGCTAGGTTAAGATTCCTGGAGTGAGTGACCCTCCTGAAGTTTGATTTATGAATATGTAGC
>NC_056737.1:636751779-636756779 GCF_019279795.1 Protopterus annectens | reverse complement strand
CAGAACTTTCATGCAATGTGATAGCAGTTTGATGCCTCTGTACTGCCCACAGTTGTGGATGTCCCCTGTGTTCTTGTACACTGGCACAAGCATGCTTATACTCCAGTCGTCTGGGATACATCTTTCCCTCTACACTGCTATGAATACCATCAGGAGCCATTTCTCCCTTATCTAACCCAGCATCTTTATCATATTTGGGTGACCTCATCTGAGCCTGCTGCTTTCCCTGACTTCATAAACATAAAAATATCTGCATTATCTCCCTATATATTTCCCCTGACGACAATATCTCTACCCTTGAAAATATACTTAACTGGGCCTCAACTGAAATAAAATTCAAAACCTACATTCTAGGCGATCTTAACATTGATTGGAATAAAATAAACTCACCATCCCCCTCCTTATTTATCAACCTGTACAATTTCACCCAAGTAATTCATACAACCACTCGCCCTAACAAACACCACCCCCCAGGATCCATCATCGACTGGGTCCTAGTCTCCCATCCAAATAAAATAACTCTCTCTGGTACTATCCCAGACACCTTTAGTGACCATCTCCCTGCTTTCATACATTGCACAACCAACACCACTAAACATCAGCATCACTACATCCTCACACATAATCTCAGCAACTTCAACCCCATAAATTTCTCAAACACCTTTAAACATATTAACTGGCAAATCCTAAATACTCTTCCCCTTGAAAATGCAGTTGAACATTTTAACTCTGTCTTCCTAACAACCCTCAACTCCCAAGCCCCGCCAAGAAACAAATGAATCAAGACTAATTCCGCTCCTTGGCTATCCAAAGAAACTAAACATATCATGCTTTGCAGGGACAAATCCTGGAAGCTCTACCAGAAAAATAAGATGCCTTCTACCATGCTTCAATACACCCAACTCTGCAACCAAGTAAAACTAATCATCTTAGACAAAAAGAACTACTATAATAAACTTCAATTTAACAATAACAAGAACCCAAAACAATTCTGGAAACCCATGAACTCCCTACTCCATCCAGGATCCAAGAATAATCCCTGCCCTGACCCAAGCTTAACTGACTCAGAACTAAGCTCTCACTTCAACACATTTTTTACTGAATCCATAGCTAACCTAACCAAATCTTTCCCTGACAATAACCCATCCAACTATCCTTCCTCTACTCCCATCAACCCTAATAACTATCCTCTTAATTTCCAGCTCAAACCCGTTCCAACTTCTTTCATAAAAAGACTGCTATCAAAACTAAAGCCTTGCTCAAATGCCCCAGACAACATACCCTCCTCCTTCCTCAAATCTGCTGCTGAAGGTATTGCTCTCCCTATCAGCATCCTAATTAACAGATCTTTAAAAGAGTCTTGTGTACCCAAACTTTGGTGATCTGCCTTCATTCTACCTCTTCACAAAGGAGGCAAAAACACCAATATCTCCAATTTCCGCCCAATTGCCCTACTCTCACCAATATCAAAAATATTAGAAAAATGTGTCCACCATCAACTTATGCCTCTTCTAACTCAGAATCACCTCATAACTCTCACCCAACATGGCTTCCGCCCTGGTCACAGTACCATTTCCGCCTTACTATCCTTCTTAGATGCAGTAAATCGAGCCCGTGATTCTGGATTACTAGTATCCACAGTACTACTAGATCTTTCTAAAGCCTTTGATACCATCTCTCACAAGCACCTTCTTTTCCATCTCTCCAACCTTCATCTCTCCCCTGATACCCTATCTTGGTTCTCCAGCTACCTATCAGACTCAGACAGATCTCAAGCTTTCAGATGGAAGAACTCTACCTCCTCCTTCCTGCCAACTCTCACTGGTGTTCCCCAGGGGTCCATCCTTGGGCTCATGCTTTTTAACATCTTCATTAATAACCTTCACACAGTTATCCCTGAGACAACAGTTATCCAATACGCTGATGACTCTACCTTAGTCTGTGTCGCCGCTAACCTACCTGAACTCCTGACTAAAACTCAGATAGCTTTTTCTACTACCGAAAATTGGATGCACCGCAACCATCTCTCTCTCAACTCTAATAAATCCAAAATATTTCTCTTTCCTCCTACCAAAGCTTTCTCTTTCGACAACAATGCTTTCAAAGTCCTAAGCCTAAGCAACACTGCCATAGAAGTGGTCTCTTCTGCAAAACTCCTTGGCATTACTATAGATGAATACCTTACATTTGATATCCACATCCAACAAAACATAAAGAAAACCCACCAAAAGCTATGTATGCCCTATAGAAATAACCGCTTTCTCTCTAACTCTGCCAGGCATACCATTGACACTACCTATCTCTTACCTTCATTATTATATGGAGCCCCTCTTCTAACTAACCTGTCTTCTTCCAATACCACTAAACTTGAAATTTGCTATAATAAAATCTCCAAATTCGCTACCAAATCCAAAACCTCTACTCACCATTGCCTTACCCTACAATCTCTAAACTGGCTGGAACTCTCTAACCACCTAGACTATCTCCAGCTAACCACTGCTCACAAATTAATATACTATCCCGATAAATGCCCAGCCTTAACAAACATCCTCCCCCCTTACATCCCTACCAGATCTCTCAGATCTGAACACCAAAAATTAATCTCTATCCACAAACCCAAACGTCCTGCTGGCCAACTCCTTCTCTCTTTCACTGTAGGCAAAAAATGGAACTCTCTCCCTCCTTCACTTAGGACTATACCTAACTCTGAATCCTTTAAGACCCAACTTTTCTCATACCTATCTACCAAACGTAAATGTTCCTGCTTTCACCCCACATAAATTAATATAAACTTCCCCTTTGAGCCATCCGTACTCCTAATCCACACTGTACTATGACCTCTTTACTGTTCTCCTAGAATATACCTATGCTAACTTCCTCAGATTAAGCAAGTGCTCTCTCTTGACTCCAAGCATGTAAATATTGTAAATATCAAGTAATCCACAGATACTTACTGTTAAGACAATTGAAGCTTATTGCTCGGAATGTAAACACCTACATATTGTTCTACCTTTGTCTAAATTGCATTCTAATGACAATTTATACACTTGCTGTACCTGACTGCATGAATTTATATAAGTATTTGACCTCTGTATTAAGTAAACTTTTGTAATTCTTATTGCTTACTGGAGCTTTTCTCCCCGGGCCTCCACTGAAAATGGGCACATTCTAACCCAGTGGACTTCCCCAGTAATCAAACTGAAAATAAAATAAATAAATACAATTTTCCTTAGTGCTAGCCTTACTTCTTCTAGGGTGGGCTCATCTTCTTCTTTCATTGTAGGCTGTTTCTGGGACAGTACAGCTTCTGTGGGGTTTTCTTCATTCAGAAGCTGCTGGAAATAGTCCTTCCAAATGTCTTTGATGTCCTGTGGATCCACCTCCAAGCTGTATTCTGTTAGTGAACATACAGTAAGTGTAGCAATTCTCAGTTCATGTTTGGCAGGTTGGTTGGTTTTATGTCCAACTTTCCCTCAACAGAACTATCCCAGGTAACCCAGAGTGGGCAACTAGACATCGGCCAGCCAATAACTTATTGACTCATGGCTGCTGAGCTTTATGGCAGGCTGGGTCACTGGCATAGGTCGGAGTAGGCCGGGTCCTCAACCCACTTATCACCGGTAACTACCCATGCCATTTTGGCAACATTAGTCAACATGTCCAAATCACCTACAGCCATATTTTACACCGTTGAGTGACTAGCCTTGCCACAACATGCAGTCTGCTATCCATCTTCTCCTATCTTGAGGGTACTCTGCACCACAGTAGATGCCCAAAGCGGTTGACCTCTACAACTCTTAGCCTATAACGTGCCATGTAGAGTTTGTGTGCTGCTGCCCACAGCTCCATTCATTGCTGAGTTTGAGATAGAAACACTCAGCATGTTTTTTTCAGTGGTGGGAGGAACCCCACAGAGGCATAGGGAGACCATACAAACTACAAACAGGCATTGGTCAGAGGTCAGGAACAAACCTTGTACCCTGTACATGGGAGGTAAAGACCTTAACCATCATGTCAACTGGTCTCACCAAACCTGAGTCAGTCATGCCTCTAGAAAAGAAGACCCCAAACATTTGGATGGCTGAATCAGCTTTCCCTAAACCTCTAGCTACCTGCAAATGCCGGAAGAAAGGCATCTCAGTTGATAGGAACAAAGCAGCAAATGCTATTTAAGCTTAACAGCACCCTAAATCTCATATTTAGACCTTTGACATTTCCAGGAGGGGGGGGGGGTCAAGCATGGAGAATACCTACTCAAATGTAAAGTCCTCTCAGGGGAAAAAATCTGGGTGTTTGGGTTTCAGCAACCAGAAGAAGCCTGAAAGAAGAACTACCACTGAAAATTGAAAGTGATTCCCCCACACCATGAAGTCTAGACACTGGCACCCAAAACTGAAGCCAAGCAAGATCCACTCCCATCAAGTTACTGCCAGCAGTGGAGCACTTGGACAGCTCTGGGGTTCTATGACCAATAAAAACTACCTACCACCCCATGGAGAGTTGGGAACAGTTGGAGTAGAATCCCAGGGAATACATAACCCTTCCTGTTTGGGAGTCAAACACAGTGGTCATAGGCTAAGGAGAGTGAGTTATGCCTCTTGTCTTCCCATGAGAGCAATAACTGATTTGACCCCCAGGATACAGGATAGCAGCAAGGAAAGTGCATATATATAAAAGTGCTGTGCCATGTGTTCCCCCTTTCATTCCAGAAATGGATGACTATTGGATGACCCTCCCCACCCACACATGAATCTAGAAAAACAGCTACCACATGGGCTGGAAAAGTACAGTTGTGTAAAATCTTACCATAACAGTAGATGTCCTTTCCTTCAGTGTTGCAGTATTCCTTACATCCCAGGACTCCCTGCCCCAGGCAGCCTAAAGTCCGGCCAGCACCATTAAATATCTGCTCATCACATTGCAGTGGGCTGCTCTTGAGGTTTCTGAGATAGCTGTAGAAGGCCGTATGGTTATCTTTCACCAGGGAGGCTATCTTAATC